>NC_048294.1:24861950-25041950 GCF_009762535.1 Notolabrus celidotus | reverse complement strand
CATCAAGACAGACCTAAAGGATATCCACCTGAGGTAAGGAGTAAAGAGAGAGCCTTAGATGTTAAGTTGTCCCTTTCTAATGTTGGTTTGTAGCTAATGATAACTTTGAATGCTTTCTAGCACTCCCTTTTGGGGGCTCCAGACTCTCCTGTATTTATTTTGTTTTTCTAACACATTTTGACATATGTTGATGACTTACAACAACACTTTTTTTATGACTGCATTATTTTTCATGTAATGTCATATGTTTAAAAAAGTCACGTTGAAGGCCTTAAGGCGACCAAAAATGGGTATTGCTTTAAACTGATATAAATATGTCATATATTGATGGATCATTCCATTTTTTTTTTATATTTTAATTAACTTCAGTATTAATGTGACATACTGAATATTCACTAATGTTATAATTAACCCTTTAGTTACCACGTGTTACAGTGCCAGAGAGGGGAATTTAGGGGATGAAAAAACACTAAAAATGGATTGGCTCCTGCATAATATAATGAAAACTGGAAAAAAAAAATTGGAGTCAACACATTTTGACATATGTTGATGACTTACGACAACACTTTTTTTTATGACTGCATTATTTTTCATGTAATGTCATATGTTTAAAAAAAGTCACGTTGAAGGCCTAAAGGCGACCAAAAATGGGCATTGCTTTAAACTGATATAAATATGTCATATATTGATGGATCGTTCCCATTTTTTTTTAAATCTTTTAATTAACTTCAGAATTAATGATACATACTGAATATTCACTAATATTATAATTAACCCTTTAGTTACCACGTGTTACAGTGCCAGAGAGGGGAATTTAGGGGATGAAAAAACGCTAAAAATTGATTATATCCCGCATAATACAATGAAAATTGGAATTTTTTGGGGGGTCAACACATTGTAACATATGTTGATGACTCACAACAACACTAATTAAATGACTGCATTATTTATTTTGCAAAGTCATGTTTTTTATCAAAAAGTCACGATTCTGGTCTCAAATTGACCAAAAGTGGGCAGTCTAAACTGTTATAAATATGCCATACAATAATATATTTTTTCAAATTTTGAAAAAAAATCTTTCAATGAAAGTCATTCATCACTATCAATTGAAACAAATTTTATTTTCAAAAGTTTAACCCTTCATATGCCAGTCTGTGACTGATGTTATGAAAAAACCCATGAAAAGCGAATGAGCTTTCTCTATAGGTTTTTGGCTATAATTTGACCCCCCCTACACACACACACACATTACTGTCACCATGCACATATACATACATCAATCTTGAGGATCAATATCAACACACAGAGACCTTCCTTGGTTGAATCTAATTTCAAAATTGCATGGAAGGCTCCAAAATGTAAAACTATAAATTCCCAAAAAGAGCCAAAACAATGATAATCAAAACCTACATGAAGTTTGGCCCACAGTGGAAACATGAAAAGTGGTTCATTCAGCTGAAAACCCTGAACATCGTAGATTTTGAAGGCAAACCTACAATGTCAAAGCTGTTTTGAAAAAAAGAGGATTTTTTCCTGCAGAATAATGGCATTCAAACTTTGAGTGTTTTATGCTTTTAGGTGGGGATTTAATCAGGGCATTTTTCCCATAAGGAATTCATTACTCCAATTTTGCCTACAGATATTCCCACACACACAAAATAATTTCACTAAACGCACACATACACCACTTCCAGACATCTCAAGGTATGCAGTGAACTCAAAGAAGTCTGAACCCATTTGCCCTTTGGTACTCTAGAGCAGGATTTGTGCCCCTAGTGGACAAAGGGAGAGTAGCATTAATTTGGCAAAGGGATGAAAACTAAGAAAATGGCGCCATCTGGTGTTCAATGGTAAAAATCGAAATTTTAGGTCCCTGTGGTTTGGTTCACAACAATGAGTAACTCAGAACATTTTTTTCTGATGTAGTAATTCCAGGATCAAAAACGTGGTTTGAATGGGTTTCAATGGCTGCCATTTTTGGCTTAAGAGCACAAACGTTAGTAAAATGAGTACACTGGAGGACATTACACTTACCAAATCATATATGTCAAAATTTTGTAAATTGACCCAAAAAACTCCACTGTCTTTAATATCATGCCCCAAGCTTAGAAAAAACACCAAAACACAACAGGCGAATATTGCGAATGACCAATGGGCAAGTGCCTACAGAGGGTTTTAAGTAATTCAGAATCTTCTACTGACAGGAAAAAAATCCAAACACTGTCATTAACCCTTTTTAAATACATCTGTATGTCAGTGAACATTTTTACTTTCAAGTTTAATTTTCAGAATTGTTGTTTTATAGTCTTCCAGCAGTCCTGATTGAGTTATGTCAGATGAAGTCCATATCCATTGTAAATGTAACAACTTTATGGTCTGTGAGAACTGTGGCTTTATTGCTATTCTTCTGTTTTTTCTTGTTTTCAGTTTCTCATCTGAAAACTTAGAGGAGGAAATGGCTCCAATAAGTCCAGTTCAAGATGGGAAAGAAAAGAAAGACATTCAGAACCACATCATACAGAGACTGGTGATGCTTTTGATTTTGAGCATTGTCACTGTAACTTTGAGCATTGAATTTGCCCGGTTACAAAAAGAAACCAATCAGACAAAGCAGCTTCACACCTCTGTGAGCCTGCTCCTGGACGACTTAGAGAAAGAAAAGTCCAAGCTGAGCCTGCTCCTGGATGACACAGAGAAAGAAATGTCCAAGCTGAGTCTGCTACTGGAGGACTTAGAGCTAGAAAAGTCCAAGCTGAGCCTGCTCCTGGATGACACAGAGAAAGAAAAGTCCAAGCTGAGTCTGCTCCTGGAGGACTTAGAGCTAGAAAAGTCCAAGCTGAGCCTGCTCCTGGAGGACTTAGAGCTAGAAAAGTCCAAGCTGAGCCTGCTCCTGGAGGACTTAGAGAAAGAAAAGTCCAAGCTGAGTCTGCTCCTGGAGGACTTAGAGAAAGAAAAGTCCAAGCTGAGTCTGCTCCTGGAGGACTTAGAGAAAGAAAAGTCCAAGCTGAGCCTGCTCCTGGACGACTTAGAGAAAGAAAAGTCCAAGCTGAGCCTGCTCCTGGATGACACAGAGAAAGAAAAGTCCAAGCTGAGTCTGCTCCTGGATGACACAGAGAAAGAAAAGTCCAAGCTGAGCCTGCTCCTGGATGACACAGAGAAAGAAAAGTCCAAGCTGAGCCTGCTCCTGGATGACACAGAGAAAGAAAAGTCCAAGCTGAGCCTGCTCCTGGATGACACAGAGAAAGAAAAGTCCAAGCTGAGCCTGCTCCTGGATGACACAGAGAAAGAAAAGTCCAAGCTGAGTCTGCACCTGGAGGACTTAGAGAAAGAAAAGTCCAAGCTGAGTCTGCTCCTGGATGACACAGAGAAAGAAAAGTCCAAGCTGAATCTGCTCCTGGAGGACTTAGAGCTAGAAAAGTCCAAGCTGAGTCTGCTCCTGGAGGACTTAGAGCTAGAAAAGTCCAAGCTGAGCCTGCTCCTGGAGGACTTAGAGAAAGAAAAGTCCAAGCTGAGCCTGCTCCTGGATGACACAGAGAAAGAAAAGTCCAAGCTGAGCCTGCTCCTGGAGGACTTAGAGCTAGAAAAGTCCAAGCTGAGCCTGCTCCTGGATGACACAGAGAAAGAAAAGTCCAAGCTGAGTCTGCTCCTGGATGACACAGAGAAAGAAAAGTCCAAGCTGAGCCTGCTCCTGGACGACTTAGAGAAAGAAAAGTCCAAGCTGAGCCTGCTCCTGGACGACTTAGAGAAAGAAAAGTCCAAGCTGAGTCTGCTCCTGGACAACTTAGAGAAAGAAAAGTCCAAGCTGAGCCTGCTCCTGGACAACTTAGAGAAAGAAAAGTCCAAGCTGAGCCTGCTCCTTAACAAAGCGTTACAGGAATAATCAGAGCTACAAGTGGAGAACAAGTTTTTGGAATAGGAGAAAAACAAGCTCCAGCAGCTCTTTACTAATGAACAGCAAATCATACTTCAGCTGAGGGCAGAAAATATTGACTAAAAAAGCAATGAATCACACACAGTCCTCTTGTTTCATTTTTTCAAGAAAAACTTCTATACACATGTAAAAGCTTTATACTGCATTGATGTTAAGTGTGATAATAATGTTGGGCTGCCAAGTAATATTTTCAAGATTCAAGGATTCAAGATTCAAGGTTTTTTTATTGTCATAAACATTGTTATTATTGTCAAGCTGTCGCATAATATGGAACAAAATTCTGTTTCTCAGGTCCTGCATTAAGCCAAAAAAAAGAACATACAATTAAGGGAAGACATAGTAATAAATGTAAAAATATAAATACAAATATAAATATGAACTTATTACCCGGCTGTCTTACTGATTTTCCGGTTGGGACCTTTTCCCATAACAACCTGCTAACCATACATTATCCCTTACATATGATGCAGTAGCAAAGTTTGTGTATTGTTCTACTTTTCAAATATTAGAATATTTACACTTCCAAAAAGGGGGTCATTGCTCTAATGTAAATACTCTAACCCTTCAAAAACCAGGTTATCTCAGTACATCTGGACTTGGATGAACGCAAGCTAACATGCCTTTAGGCTACGGCTACCAACAAACACTGTACCACAAAGATACGTGACTGCTGCAAAGCTGTGAGGACAGCACAGACAAATATGCTGCAGACTGCAAGAGATGTTTAAGCGAGAGGTTTAAAGTGAAAGGTGCAATGTTACAACAAAGCAGCATGCCCAACCTTCACACTGTAGGTTCTGTTTGCGAAGCGCACCTGCATTAGTTCTACCTCCTTTAGCTGCACATCAAACTGTTCATGTGTTATGTTTCTTGACACGAGTAGAAGAGATTCAACCACCATGTCCATACTCTCCCACCCTCACTAACCCTGGTGCAGACTTGAGTGTGACTGTGTGGACCAAAGCTCACAGGTTTGATTTACAGCTGTTGTTACATCAAAATGCAAATGACTGACTCAAGTGTCAGCTCACCAGAGCCCCACAGTGTGTGGTCTCCAGAGAGAGAGGGTGAATAAACCCATAGGATTCACCACCTATGGCAGCTGAAGGAAATCGTCTCTTGCGCGACTGAATGTCTTCACAGCCTCAAGCATTTGATCCTCTAAGTGGCTGAATACAAAGGAGTTCATTACCCATGGCCTCCCCTCAGCCAAGGCCATGTTCAAACCACTCGGCTTTCAAATTGAAAGTGAAATCCATTGAAACACTAATTTGCCTTCCTGACTGTAGGCCCACGAATGGAGACCTTTAGAAAATAGCTGTATAAATCTCCAGGTCAATTTGCAAGGGTCGGCACATAAGCCAAAGCTCTGCTCTGAAGAGAAGGCTCTATTGACTGAACATGATGCCAATGAGCTCTTGATCACGACTCATAAAACCCTCATTTGAATTTAGGAGCTATTGGGGAGCATTCTGCTGTTCCAAGACCGACCAATCATACGGCACAGGAAGCTGTGACACCCAGAACGACTTCACAGTTCACAGGAGACACCTGACTAAAAGTTACCTGGAGTTCTGCACTGTTGGATGTGTATTTAAAGCAACATCATCACTTTTCCACCATGTGTTAATCACTTAGGGGGGAATCATGTGATTCCCTGCAAAGAATTCCTCCCCGGTTTCACACAGCGGTCTTATTTTAGGGCTATTTATTTCTTTTTAGCTGACATTCAGATGTGTGGATGCAGCTGCTGCCAGCACAGCACCTCTGTGTTAAATCCAACCGGATCAGAGCGTTCTGCTCTGGCAGACCAAGTTTAATGTGTCAGCACATGAGAGAGCGAGAAATAGAAAGTGAGATAAACGGAGACACTTGTGTCTGCTTCGATCTCCTTTACCATGAATATCCCGATTAGTCAGACAAAGCTGTGCAGTCTTCATGTTTAGAGTGCTTATCTTTGCTTTTACTCAGTTCTCTGCTCAGTTTACTGAACCTTTAAGGAATAACTAATACGTCTCCTTTGATACTGGCAACAGATGGTGAGAAAAAATCCTTAAATGTGATCTAAATTAAAAACAAATACAAAGTATAAAACACTCATATGGTGCATTTCAACCAAGAACTACTTTCCCCTGAACTAAAAAGTTCGTGTGCCCCCATTGTTGTCTGTGGTTCAACCGCGGGCTGAAGTCCCGGGTAGATTGTGCAAATCAGGCCAGTGACGTATGGAGAATAAAAAAGTAAATGCACTACACCACTAGACCAGTAGAGGGCAGTAAAACAAAGAGGAATGCCATTCATCACAGATGACACCATAGAAGCAGACGGACAGGCAGGTATCATTATGAGCAACACAACAGTTAGCCTGTTAGCATGAAGAGACTCAGCTGGCGCTGTTTTAGATGGTGCTATATTTCATCATAGATGGATTCACTGAATCAACACGTGAGAGGAGATAAGCGCGAGTAGCAAAGACGGTTTATTGGAAGAATCAATATATTGTTGGGATCAGATCCATATAAGGCCACAACCTGAGACACTCAACCTCATGCAGTGATGGTAGCAGCTGCATAATGTCTATGCGAGTTAGAAATGTTAGAACTTCCCAGTAGTTCTCACTCCAAAATGGAACATAACATGTGTTGTGAAAAGATAAATATCTTGTTGGCCATTACCAGGAACCTGAGTGTGTGTGTGTGGTGCTGGGAAGGGAGCCACAAGATGCTCTCAAGAAATATTAATCAATGTTGTCAATGGACCAGGACATTGCCTAAAATGGACCAAGATGTGCCAAATATTGAATTGGTGTTCATGGAGACCATCACAGAGCAGAGAATGTATGACGTACATCGGAAAGTGTTTAAAAGCTGTGTATTGAATCAAGTAAAGCTGAGCCTCGGACCATCAGACCAGACTGTCATTTTGTTCGAGAATATGCTACAACAGTTTCAATGCGGCTTTGAAATCCTTTTGAACTCAAAAAGCCGTGGCAGAGATCGACCGGTGTTTTGGTTTAAACAGCGACCCTGTTAACTGGAGACTTTCAGCCGGATGCATCCCTCATAAACGTCTTTAGACGATCATTAAATATCTGATGAGGAGATTTTGAAATCTTAATAAAAACTAAACTAGTTTACATTCCCAGGAACTCCCTCTGTGTTTCAACAGCTGTGTAAACTCCACAAACACTGACACGTTCAGCTGAAGGTCTCCACTTTACAGGGTCACTTTTAAAACCGTAACACCGGGAGGAGAGATGCATTCACGGTGGGCTGAGAGAAGACTACTGTTACAAGCTGCTAAATCAAGAGAATCACAGCTTCTTCTTTTGAAAAGTACACACACATACAAAAAAGATAGAACAAATAAAAACTAATGAAAGAAAGAGAAATCAAGTGAATCACAGATGTGTGTGATGTTATTGTGGACGGAGGGAGGAATAAAAACACTGAGGTTAATCTACCAATCAGACACGTTCAGCATTGCAGGCCCCGCCCCCCGAAAGTCCCGGGAATTTTGAAAAGTACTACCCCCCTAGCAGGGGCTTTTTAGGGGGGAGATTATCTACCCCTGAACTAAATTTAGACCCTGGGTCCAGCGGTGTCACAGTTATCACCTGCCACACCTGCTCAGCCTCTCAGCCCACTACATTTCCACTCCCCTTCGTTTACCTGAACCACACTCTCCTCATTAAGCCAACACAAATCACCTGTTTCTCATTACCTGCTGCCAGTATTTAAGTCCCGGTTTCAGCTCATTCAGTGCCAGATTGTTCTCTCTGCAAATGCAAGACTCTCCAGCACTTTTCCTCGGACTGATCTTCCGGTTTCGACCCTGCCTGTCCCCGACCTTCCTTCCTCGTTTCTGCCCTGGTAACTACCTCAGCCTTCTGTCCCCGACCAAGAGATTTGCCTGCTCCTCGTCTGTTTCCAGCCTGATCCTCCACACAGCGAAACCAGCTTCTCCACAGACATTGTGTGACCGGGTTAGTAAAGACTGTTACCTGCTGTTTCCTCCGGGCTCCAGTGTGCTGCTTTTGGGTTCACCCTCACACCCGTAACAAGCGGTCGAGGAGCACGTAGTTCAGGGGTAAAGTTCCTCTTGTTGAAAGACGCCTAAGTTTTGAGAAACATTTGTCACTGCGTCACTTTCCAACAGAATAAATCTATAAAAGAAGAACAGACCCCTGAAAGAAAAATGATTTTTGTCACCATCGTCCATCATGTTGTGGCTGAGACATTTTATTATGATGATTTAGTGTGACAGCTAAAAAGCTCAATGTTGGTCTCATAACACATCAACAGCTTACTTTGTAGTCTCTTGTCGCCCTTCTGGCAGACGGTAGCCCAGATGTCAAGAGAGTTGTTCTCTGATGAGTTGTCGCCTGTTTCTTTTCCTGCTCTCTGATTTTGTTTTTAAGGACAAACATCGTTCCAGACTTGGAGAAATCCTTTTTTGGCTTTGAGTTTGAGAAGAGGATGGTGGTAGCAGAAACAGAAAGAAGCCAGCTAGCTTATCGCAGGAAGAAGCTGTGTACATGAGGTCCATAGCTTGCCTGGCTCTGTGTAAGTAAACAGTTAACCTTACAGAACATTTAAAGATCCCTGATCTTTCTGCAAGGGGTAATGTATGGTGAACAGTAGTTATGCAAATCCTGATGCCAAGCATGAGAAAACAAACAGTTTGACCACAATGTTAACAAGATTTGAATACTAACATTTTTTCAAATGTGATTTGTATTGCCTGTATTGATAGGACAGCTGCAGAGGAACAGGACACGTGGGGACCAGAGAATGGGGGAAGATGTGCAGCAAATAGTTGCAGCTGGAAGGCGAAATAGCGAGCCATGCACATGGAGCGGGCATACACAGGACTTCCACCAGATCTGTGTTCGGTCCGTGTCTGATCCGCTGCGGTCCGGCTCCATGCTCTCTCGTCCTTCAACATCCAACAGTGTTTTCAGAACGCAGCACAGAGCAGGACCTCCGGACAGCTGGAGTCATGTGACCGAGCTTTTCCCACATTAAGTACTGAATCAAGGATTCTCCTCCTCCTCTCCTCATCCATGTTGTCTTTCTGGTCCTCTGAAAACCTCTGACCTGTTGACTCCAGACCTGGCTCCGCTCATCATGACTTTGGTTTGTTGTTGTAGTTAAGTGAAATACGATCTGGTGATAACACAGAGTGTTTTATTCTGAAAATTAACCAGATGTTTTCATTTTGTTTTGGTGAAACCTGACTTCCTGTCCCGCTCCATCTGCTCTGTTGAGATTGATGCGTCGTGCTCCGGCATCCGGCAAAAATAGAAGTCTTGCATATCTAATCCAGAGGACTCCGACCTACTGGATATTCAAAGACTTAGAACTTGTGTCCATACCCTGACCTGCAAGTTGTCTTTTCAACATGTATTTCTGCAGAGTTGCTTCAAGCTGTTCTTTGCCATCATGCAGCAGATTTAGCACAATAGAACAGGGGTGATTCTAGGATCGGATGTTTAGTGGTGCTGAGCCGGGCAAGATAAATTTCACTGTTTTGTACATTTTAATGCAATTTCATTCCCACATTTGTGAAAGAAAAGAATAACACTTTTTGGGAAAGTCTGTGACTAAACCATCAAATCTGATCAAGGTTGTTTAAATGCTGAGCCACAGCAAAGAGGAATGGATTGGAATCATAAAGAAACATATGGTAGCCCTCATTTCTGGGGAAAGACAACTCATTTTTACAGCAGCTCCTCAACATATACATAAACAGTATGTATGTTTCTGGAGTAAACCAGCCCCCTATAGTGAGTACTAAAAATACCAAAAATTGACATTGGAGTTATTTTTTGGACTTTCATTTAAAATGCAATGCACAACATGGAGCTGTTGCATTTTTGTTGTTAAAATATAAAGATTCAACTAAGTACTGTATGGCTTAGAACAGGGGTGTCCAAACTTTTTTCAAAGAGGGCCACATTTGATGTTGTCAGATTACCTCAGGGCCAGTGGCTCCTACTGAGACTTAGGAATCATAAAAGTTCTATATGAAATATTTTATAACAATTATTTTACATATTTTCTCAATAAAACAGTAACTAGGAAGTCCTCAGTTCTCCACAAGCCACGTAAACATTAGCAAACGTTATCTTCCTCTGGAGGAAGAGGTTTTTCATTCGGGTCGGGCAATGTGGGAAAAAATATTGGATCATTATTTTCCTATGGCAGGATCATGATCTGGATTTCATCACACTTCTTTTTCATGTTGTTTTTCTGACTTGTCTGACCAGCAGACAACATTTTAAGAACTAAATAATTCTTGTCCTGCATTCTGAACTATTTTTATGCATCAAATTTTGCATTTTCTGCACAATTTCATAATTTTGATCTTGTCTTGTGTTCTCTTTTGTGTCTTCTGAACTTTTAGTGTTCATCAAGAACATTTTCTCATCATGATAAAAACATTAATTTGAAAACCTGTCAGCTTTAAGAGTTCTTGTGTTTCCTCCTAATTATATTCTTGATGAATTCCCAGTGTTTTGGCTTTATAAAAGTAGTCCATATGAAGCTTTTTGAGACATTTCTGGATTGACTTTAGTTTTGTTTGTGCGCTTGAAAGAAACTGAAAATGTACAGATGATTCAGAATGTGATTAATTTCTTTGCTATGAATAACACAATTTAAGATGGAAGCTTGTGGCCATAATTAAGTGGACCGTGGACCGTGGGCCGCGATTGGCCCCCGGGCCGTACTTTGGACATGCCTGGCTTAGAAACTTTTCTAGCTTGTTAAAAAGAACATACAGTAAAACATTTTTAAAAAATCTCTCAAATTTTAGGGGTGCTGGGATTCAATTTAGAGGTGCTTCAGCACCCCCAAAAATTGGCTAGAAACGCCTATGCAATAGAATCTGAACCAAAATGAGGTCCCTCAAGACCTCCTGCAATCAAACAAACCCTTCTCGACAACATGAAAGTAAAATCCATTCAAATAATCATGTTACTTCTAATGGGCCTTTTTTCTTAGCAGCCATTTGGACTTGCTTCAGTAAAAAAAAAAAAAAAAATGAGATGAACAATTAGTGTGTCCAAGTGAGTCTAAAAGGCCCCTTTAAAAATGACGTTCAAGAAGGCATTTGACCTCACCCATGAGGCTGTAGCTGCTCAGTTAATGGGTTCAGAGAAACCTTGAATCATTCCCTTTTTGACTCAGGGCAGTAAAACTATAAAACATGAAATCTCACTCATGGGGTGAAGACTTTCTAAAGGCACTGTATGTTGCCCATCAAACCAGAACTTAAATCAAGAAGGCCTGCAGACGCACACCCTCTGGCAGTGAGTCTGTCCGGACTTCTCTCCCTGTGCCTTCCTGCAGCCTGCTGTTGTGAGCATCAGAGAAAGAAGCAGCACAGAAACTAATGGTAGATATTGTTAATTATACCTTCAGGGACTTCCCCTGCACTTCATAAGCTTCCCTCCCCTTTATTTCTCTTGCCCTGCAGACAGACTTAATTACATCAGCTTCTTCTGTACAGGGGAGCGGCTCCTTGTTCCATTGATTTCTTGGTCTGGGTCTGTTTTGGTCAAAGATGAAGAGAGTGGTTGTATGCGAGTCATTGGTGAGGTGATGGAGAGTTTATAGAAAAGATCCACGAATGAAACTCTCAGCTCAGGTCATCTTCAATGATTATCCACAGCTTCCTCCCTCTCATTCACACGGACCAGAGGACGCACAAATATCTACCCACTCACACACACACACAGGCAATATATATAAGTGCATGCTGTATAATACACACCGCAGGAGTGCCAAATCCTCTTCAGGCATCAATCAGGCGGCGGCCTGAACAGTGGAGCAGAATGACTGTAATGGCTGTCCCAAGCGCTTCCACATCCCGGTCCCTTAGCTGACCTTTCAAAGCCACTTAAATAATGGTCAGTGCTATCACACCCTCAGATAGATTACTCCTTCACTTCAATGGACACTGAGGCCCCATCACTACAGCCTCCTTCTTCACAGCTTTAAACCCAATCATTTCACTTCAATAGGAACACAGCGAGGATGGTCGTGCGTCATAGGAGCCGGGGGAATGAAACCGAGGGGGAGCGGCTATCATCACCAAATCACCATAACCAGGCGCAGTCGTCCCACAGAGTGATGTCTGGGGAGCGTTATCAGAGAGTTGGGAAACTGGGAAGGTAAGGAAATACTTATTCTCTAACAATCATATCAACATTTACTCAGCAGTTAAAATTATTAAGATGTTTAGACACATTGGTACAGAAACAGCAATTTACAGATATGAGTTGCATATTTTTTTGAGCGCTTAATTTTTCAGAAATTCCCTGTATCGTTTAACGTAGGGATGTGAGTGAAGTCTGTTGAGTAAATTATGAATTTCTAGTATTGTAGGCCTGAAATGCTGGTTGTATGTTGTGTCTAAGCTAATAGCTGCTTCCGTAAAGCTCTACTACCTAGATGTAAACAAGCAAAGATGGCAGATCCTGTAACATGACCATAGACTGTATAAATAATGGTTGCAGCATCCATGACGTCACCCATCTGGTTCTGAAGCGCTGTTTTGAGGCCAATCGTTGGCGGGTGCCATATTGGAAATGTTGAACTTAACCTAACTAAGTGTAATGTAAAGAGGCGGGCTTTGAGCCTCCTCTCCAACAGCTACAGTGTTCCCGCCTGTCAATCAAGTCATCTGTGCCTCTCGTAATGGAAAACTCGTAATCTCAATATCTTTGAAATTGCCGTGTTATGAAAAAATTCACCCCCCGTACAGTGTGTGTACACTGGTTTTTTGAACCAGGCTGTAAACATGTTTATTTCTGCTGTAAAGATCGTCTTCTTTGAATAGGTGTGTATGTGGTTTCCGGTACTTCCAGAGCCAACCTCAAGTAGACACTCAAGGAACTGCAGTTTTTAACACTTTTGCATTAGCTTCAATTCTCACAACCAGAGGTTGCCACTTGAGCATGACATGGTTTGTCAGTACTTTGATCTCGGAAGCGAGCTCTCTGGGTGTTTTAAAGGGGACATATCACGCTTTTTTCATCAACATATATTGGTCTAAGAGGTCCCCAAAACATGTCTTTAAAGTTTATGCTCAAAAAAACACTTTGAAATCAGATTTTGGCATGCCTGAAAAACCCTCTTCTTCATTCCTCATCAGAACACTCTGTTTTCCCTCTAACCACGCCCCCTCCGGAAGTGGATGTGCCTCGGCTGTCCAGCACGTTGATCTAATGTTTACATGTTGGCTGAATATACACGGCTGCTCACAGATCGCGTTACTTCAACCCTCGGAATCTGATCCTGACGGAGAGGCGCCTGTAGCAGGACCTTTCTGAAGGATTGGTCATAGATTTAGTGTTTCTTGATGTTTTATTTATCAGTATGTAGACGTGTGTCTTGGTACACAGCTACGAACATGTAGCTATGTGGCTATGCTAACTAGCGCTAGCACTTATCCATGATAAATAAAAATCATCCACTAGATCTTCAAATCTGCAGACGTGGGGAGTAAAACCGATCTCTACCAGAAAGGCAGCAGGACCTTTTATGAAGGATTGGTCACAGATTCTGTGTTTCTTGTTGTTTTATTTGTCAGTACGTCGACGTGTGTCTTGGTACACAGCTACAGCTACGACATGTAGCTATGTAGCTATGCTAACTAGCGATAGCACTTATCCATGATAAATAAAAATCATCCACTAGATCTTCAAATTTGCAGACGTGGGGAGTAAAACCGACCTTTGTGTTTATTAAGACAGCCTACAACTAGCATGCCTCCCTCCTAAGCTCCTTGTTAGCACACATTTGTGCAGGTAATGAAAAACGGAGGAGGGGATTCAGTATTATTTTATACAGTCTATGGGCTGAACAAGCTCCGAGCTCTGACTCCGTGACGGACCGGATATTGTTGTGACGTAACAAAAACACTGAAGTCTGAAACGGCTCGTTTCACACACATTTACAGAAAGGTGGAGAAATCAGAACAGGGGCAGAATGGATTTTTTTCATTCTCGGGGGGTTTGTAGACATGCCAGGGAAACATATTTCAGGTAAAGAACCATTAAAAAGTCAATTTTGCATGATATGTCACCTTTAAAAGAAAACTTCAGACTTACCCTTTTAATTTAGAGTAATTTATTTTTAGCCCTGGACTGTATTATTATTATAATCATTGCTTTAACATCAATTTATCTTATTTACTTATCTATTTATTTATTTATTTATTTATTGTATTCATCTGATCTTTTTAATGCTACCTTATTTTCATTTTTTTTCAACTTTTTTCTACTTACTTATTGTGTTATATTTTATTAATTTTACTGTATTGATTTTATTTTCCTTTTAAGTATTTTATTTAGAATCATGCCTTTTATAATTTTACCATTGCTGTTGTTTTCTGTCTCTCTTTTGTGAGGCACTTTGGGCTGCATGTTTCTATGTGTGAAAGGTGTTATATAAATAAAGTTAGGTTGAGGAAATGCAGAAAAAGTTGTTTGTAGGATGAATTTGGTGAAACTGACAGACAACGGTTTGACTGGAGGAATGTGTAACCAGCATAGGGGTTGGGGTTGGAAAGAGGGATAGAGGAAAATAAGAGAGAGGGGGAGCGGTGATAGTGATGAGAGGAGTAGTAGTAGCTGTTGCCGCTGGAGTCCAGCACGTCCGTATCAGCTGGAGTCTGGAACGTCCACAGCAGGAGGACGTCTACGGCAGCTCAGAGGAACCTACGAGACAAGGGAGCTCAGGAACTCCAGAAAGATCTATGGTTAGTAACTTATCAAAGTAAATATTTTGCAATCTCAAAGGAAGTATTTCAATAACATCACCAGCTTCTTTAACTTTAAAGGTGTATTTCCTGCGACCACTTTGAGCACAGAGGAAATAAACTAGGAAATAAACCATGTCCTTAAATCCTTCATTTTGCTGCTGAGTCCTCTTCTTATTTTCATTCTACTGGAATTAGGGACCCCCTGTCTTCTATTTGAAGTCTTTTATTTTCACTTTGCTAAACAAGCACTGACTTGGGTGTCATGCATTGAATCTCACTTGACCTGAAACCCTTCCAGCAGCCTGCTCTGACTCACAAATAGGAAGGTTTTGTTCCGTAGAGGGGGGATGAAAAGAATGCTGGTGGTTTTTTTTGCCTCTGCTCTTTCTGGGTAACATGAGGGCAAATAAAGACAAGAAGAGTGTCAAGCAGTGAGTTTGATATTGCTCTTTGAAGTGTCTCAATGTGTCTGTTGAAGGCTGGGCTTGTCTCTCGCCTCTCATTTGGCAGATCGGCAGTGTCACTCCCTCAACTCGCTCATTAAGTGCTGTTTGGTGCAGCATTATCTTGATAAATGTTCCACTTACACCACAGAATAGGCTGATGAATCAAACACTGCACTGCACTTCTCAGACAGTTCGTCTCACAGCCGGTGATGTTGCAGTGTATGAGCTTGTAATGATCCATCGACAGGCTAAGAGAGAGGTCTGACAGGTTATTCCAGACACTATCAATCCAACGAGGTTTAGCACTGATGCAGGAAGTGAATAACTTGCAGTGTAATCAGGGAGGTTTATGCAAGTACTGTATATTAAACAGTAAGTGTGAGTCCCAGCAGACCTACTCAAAGTTACTAAGAGAAGAACTTTTTTCATTCTTATCCTGAGCAACATCCTACCAAAAATTAATCCAACCAGTTCTGTCTATTCATGTATATAAATATGGAAATATATGGTAATAACACAGGGGAAGATTACTGTAAAAAGCTGCTCCAGCAGTTTTACTTTTGAACATCAGTTTGAAGAGCAAATTCAGACAGCTTGAGTCTGTGATGTTTTTGAGGCCTCTCTTTAAAGTCTTCATATAAAAGGCAAACAGTATCTCAACATCTGCCTGTCAGAATAACTTTCAAATATGTCGGCAAGTAGCTTCAAGGAGAGTCGAGGAAGTGGGTTTTCCTTGGTAAGCTCTCCAGAAGAAGCAATGTCTTCGTATGATCGCTCACTACAAGTTGCAAACGTGTGAGTTGTTCACTAAAAATGTGTTAATAATAATTTATTGTTACGATCACCCAAGCAACAATAGGTGCATTTCCACCAAGAGATGGTGCTATATTTCATCACAGATGGATTCACTGAATCAACACGTGAGAGGAGATAAGCGCGAGTAGCAAAGAGGTTTCAACACGGCTTTAAAATCCTTTATAACTCAAAAAGTCGTGGCAGAGATCCACCGGTGTTTTGGTTTAAACAGCGACCCTGTTAACTGGAGACTTTCAGCCGGATGCATCCCTCATAAACGTCTTTAGACGATCATTAAATATCTGATGAGGATATTTTGAAATCTTAATAAAAACTAAACTAGTTTGCATTCCCAGGAACTCCCTCTGTGTTCCAACAGCTGTGTAAACTCCACAAACACTGACACGTTCAGCTGAAGGTCTCCAGTGTACAGGGTCACTTTTAAAACCGTAACACCGGGAGAGACGCATTCACGGTGGGCTGAGAGAAGACTACTGTTACAAGCTGCTAAATCAAGAGAATCACAGCTTCTTCTTTTGAAAAGTACACACACATACAAAAAAGATAGAACAAATAAAAACTAATGAAAGAAAGAGAAATCAAGTGAATCACAGATGTGTGTGATATTTTTATTCCTGTTGCAGCTGATCTGAGTGAGGTGTGCTCTGAGGTTGCTCCATGTTCAACCATGCAGACCTATGGTAAACAGGTAGGGCTACACCACTTAAACAAGGGGTTCCCAAGCTTTTCTGCCTGCAACCCCTAAAATATAGGTGCCAAAGACTTGTGAACCCCACTGTCCCTCAAAGTGGATAAATATTGCTTCATACTTCAAAATGAGATTACCTACATGCACATGTGGCTGTGTTTCCTGTGCTGTTGTGAATGAACCTGCTGCTACTGATCCTTTTGTTCATTAACTGTTAGCTAACCCTTACTCTAACTTTTAGGAGACAACTGGCAACAAAGAAAGGCAGAAAACGAATGAAATGTATCTATTTGCAGGGTTTTATTTCAAATGTACCTACTATTTCTGTCTATGTTTTTACAATAATGGGTTAAAAAGCAAATTTAGATTACTTTAAAAAAATAAAAACAATCTGGAAGACATCTCGCGGCCCCCCATTGGTGTCTCGTGACTCCACAGGGGGTCCAGACCAAGCGGCAACCTCTCGGCCTAAAAATGAGTCCAATGTGGAAGTGCTAAAAACTGCAGTTCATCGAGGATCCGCTGGAGGCTGGCTCCGAAAGTACCAGAAACCACATACACACCCATTCAAAGAAGCCGATCTTTACAGCAGAAATAAACATGTTTATAGCCTGGTTCAAAAAAACGAGTGAAGTCTGGATAGCTCATTTCTCTATCAGTAAACACTGTACAGGGGGGATTTTTTTATAACGCAGCTATTTTGAACATATTGAGATTACAAGTTTTCCATTATGAGAGGCATTCTGACTTGATTGAAAGGCGGGAACACTGTAGCTGTTGGCTAGGAGGCTCAAAGCCCACCTCTTTACGTCACAATCGCTTGACAGCAGCAATATGGCTGCCGCCGCCGATTGGCCTCAAAACAGCGCTTCAGAAACAGATGGGTGACGTCACGGATACTACGTCCATATTTTATACAGACTATGGTCCAGACCCACACTTTGATTTTAAGATTAAGTATTGCCTTTTAAAGCACAACATGGACTCGCCCCTCTCTGTATCTCTGAGCTTTTATCCCCCTAACCTGGACGTAGTCTGAGATCCTCTGGCAGTGCTCTGTTAGCTGTTCCAAGGACCCGACTGAAAACTAAAGGGGACAGTTCTTTTTCAGTCAGAGCTCCTACACTCTGGATCAGCCTGCCAGAGGAGATCAGACTTGCAGAGTCAGTCCCATGTTTTATTACTCGAGACACATTTTTACAGAAAAGCTTTTATTGTGTGATTTTAATTAATTAAAGCTCTGATTTTAAAGGTTTGTTTTATAAGTTTGTATGTTTTTAAGTTTTCATTTCATTTCATTTTTATCGCTTCATTTTGCTTCGCATTTCTTCTTGTTTTTATTGCCCACTGTGAAGCACTTTGTTACCTGTATCGAAAAGGGCTATATAAATGAAGTATTATTATTATTAATACTTTGGGAACCACTGACTTAGACAAACCACAAGCAGAACTGCAATCATCAGCTGCCTGATGACTTCTTGTAGTACTCAATAAATCTACTTTGTTACTACCCAGCACTTTAATACAGCACATACTCCAAGTTGCAGACATTGAGTCTAGCTTAACTTGATAATAACATTTTAATTCTATATTTCTTTTTTATAAACTATTTTATAAGAGCAATTCATGTTTCTTAGATTCTCTTTGCTGGACATAATTATGTTCTTACATTATCTTAGAGTGCTGCAATGACATCGAAATGTTCTTTAATAGCTTTGAGGTCAATTAACATTACCTATAATAATTAACCTCTTACATTTGACAATATTGTATTCAGTAAAATCAGGTTGATAAAACAAGAAAAATATGCATCTTCAAGCTGAGAAAATACAAAAAAACTTTATTTCTTGCTATAACTCTTCACTATATCATTATAGAAACCCTGTAGTATAATTTTGATGATGCAACCACCACCATCTGCCCTCTCCCAGATGGCTAATAATGATTCCCAGACATAATAAAACACTCCCTGTGATGGCTATTTATAGATATTCCTGTAGACCCTATGGACCCTTATAGTGGTTTGCTCTAGAATGAGTATAAGGGTTCACTTACTCTGCACTAACGTTGATATGACTTTGCTTTGTACTTCCACATTGGTATCTTACTGGTATTTATTGTATTATAAGTATTTGTTGTGGCATTGTAAGCCACAGTGACATGGTTTTTATTTGTGACAGTGGACATGTTATTGTATATTGGTATGATAAATTAATGTATTGATTGTGAGCAGCACTGCACTTATGTCTACAACAAATTTCCCCCCGGGGACAATAAAGTGTATCTTTGCACTTCCACTTGTGTGTATGCCATATAGAGTGTGTAAATCTTAACTGAGCTCATAAAGCTATTTAACATCATAACTAATTTAAATTAATTCCATATGAGGATTTGTCTTTTACAGGAAGAGTGGATCAAACCACTGTGAACCTATATCCACAGGCATTATTTACAGACAGGAGGGGTGGGGATGCTTCCCCCTGATCCCCCCTGCAGCTCCTCTGCTGCTGCTGCATGTTGGACTTATAAAGAGCAGCTCACATGCTTCCAAACACCGGCTGTGCACTCCTGAATCCGCCCTGCCTTCCCCTCATACTACTATTAAACCACAGCTCTGCCTTGTCCTCTTAACGAGGCACACATTGAATCATAAAACCTGACCTCTCAGATCCGTTTTGTAGTTCTGTAATGTGGGGCGTGCGTGCCTCACACACTACTAATCCCTGCTGGATCCGAGTCAGAGCAGGACCATGAAGTCTGGGACGGTGTTGCCAGGGGGAAGGTGGCGCCTGGGACCTGTTGGAGATGACAGCTGAGGAAGGCGGATTGAAGCAGAGGGATCACAGTAACAGTGAACGTAGAAGATAGTGAAGGAGTCATCGCTGTGTTCAGGGTGTGTGTGTGTGTCTGTTTGTGTGTTTGACAGCTTTAGCTTCATAGCTCATGATATCACTGTGATAGGCGAGGCGCAAGCTAACTAGCTGAGAGGACATGTGGGCGCATGGGTGTGTGTGTTAGTGTGTGTTAGTGTGTTTATATGGATGTTTACAGTGATTGGGTGTGTGTGTGTGTGTCTGCTTGGTTGTGTCCCGCTGCTGTAGTCTTTACTCACCCCCTGTCATGTTAGCTAGCATGCTAATTTGTTAAGCTAGTTGGCTAATAAACAGAATTAGCTCTCTGTGGGCGTCGAGCCAGGCTGACCTTACCACAGTGAGTCACTGCTCTGTGTTACAGTGGGAGAGCTGTCACGTGAATGTATGAATCCACAGCAGCCTGTGGGTATTTGGTGTCTTTTTTACGAGTTATCTAATTAGCTTATGTTACCTGTCAAACGGCTGTTAGCTTAGCAGCTAACGAGAAGCAGGGGAAGCTTTCTCGTTAATTGACCCAGTTCAGAGGGGCAGAGGCCATGTTGACTCTGCACCCGGCTCAACTTTGTTTACCTCACAACTTCTGGACTTGTTGGTTAGGAGGAATGATATTTGATACAGTTATGTGATTATAATGTTTAAAATACCTCTCCTTCTCCAGTGTGTGATAAACAACACAACCTGTCAACACAAACCTGAGTCTGTGCCACTGCAGCTCAGCCCTACTTAGTCCTTCTCACCTTGTGTGCAACATATCACGTCCTGTGTACAGTAGAGGACATCTCAACCTGTTTTAAAGACACTCTCTAACTACTTCAGCTCTTTTTTAAACATGTTAGGGTAAAATAAAGTCATGGTCTGGCCCCTCACATGGGATCAGCCTGTTGTTAGTTTCTAGAAACAGAAAAATGTCATGTTATCATGAGAAAACAAACATGTTATCTTCATATAATGAGTGAAATACGTCTGCATCTACAGATAGACTGTCTTTACTCTGAGATAACCAGACTAGATAAGTTGTGATCTTGAGAAAACTACCACACATCATGCACATGAATGGATGCATGTCTACTAAGGGCTTCTGTAAACTATGAATCATTCAAGAGGTGAAAAGCTGATTATATTAAATGCATTTAAACTGCTTTTTATGATCAATTTGAATGATCATATTCATATGTCAATCATTAGATGTGTCAGTTCTTCAGTGTACAGATATCTGTATGTACTCTACCAGTCAAAAGTTTGGAAACACCTTCTCATTCAAGGGTTTGTATTTATTGTAATGATTGTAAACACTGTAGATTAATACTGAAGACATCAAAACTATGAAAGAACATATATGGAATTATTGAATTTTTAAAAAAGTGTTAAACAAAGCAGAATATGTTTTATATTTCAGATTCTGTAAAGTAGCCCCCTTTTTCCTTCATGACAGCTTTGCACACTCTTGGTATTCTCTCAGTCTGCTTCATGAAGTGGTCTCCTGGAATGGTTTCTAATGAACATGAGCCTTGTCAAGAGTTCATTTGTAGAATGACTTGCCTTCTTAATGTGTTTGAGACCATCAGTTGTGTTGTTCAGAGGTAGTGTTAGTACACAATAGATAGCCCTATTTGACTACTGTTGTAATCAAGATTGTGGCAAAACCAGATTATTTTATAGTTTTGATGTCTTCAGTATTAATCTACAATGTTGAAAATAATTAAAATGGATAAAAAACATTGAATGAGAAGGTGTGTCCAAACTTTTGACTGGTAGTGTATGTTAATGTTTTCTGAAATGACACAGACAGACATAGAAAAGCAACAGCACACCATGGATGATCATGCCATCATTGCATTTTGGTAGCCCAATACAAAGAACTTACAACTAAGTAAAATGATGCAAAGAAGCAGTATTATTAATATTGTCCCATGCTAATAACTGGAGTGTAATCAAGGCTGTAAGTAGAACTAGATCAGCGTCACTGCCGTATGATGTAACATGCTCCCTCAGGACTGCCCTCCAATGTCTCATGATTTACACAAGGCTGCTGAAACAAGGCAAGCATTATACTGCCATGACATCAAAAAGGCTCAACAGCACTAAATCAGTCTAAAAATACATGCTGTGCTGGAAGACGTCTTGATTTAGCCCTGTGTTTTGTTTTATGAAGCTATACTGGAACCATTAAAGTTATAATTGGAAGTTAGCATAAATCATCCATGCTGTAAGAAATGAAAGTAAGGTTGTTGTGATGAATAAAACCCCCGGAGATACATGGTAACGTATCTAAAACAGTCTCCCTCTCTCTGTCCTCACCATGCAGGGTTCGTAGAGATGGAGTCCCTGATGAGTGCGGTGGCGCCGCGCTCCCCAGCCCCCGTCAAGAAGTTATCAGAGGTGGATTTCCGGTCAGGGGCCACCCTGGATCAGCTGTCGTCACAGGTGTCTGAGCTAGTAATACTGGAACAAGGAGAGTTTGGAGACCAGACCGCCTTAGAGGTCCACACTGCCAAGGATTTTATCTTCAACATGCTAGGTAAGTTTGCAAACTAACGACGGGGGCTAACATGCATTATATCACAGTTCTCCTCATTTCCAGAATGAGTTCAGATCTAATGTACTTATTCTGTTTTATTTGATCTTTATTTTATTTTATTTGATCTTTCTTTCTTTTATTTGATCTTTATTTTATTTGATCATTTTTGTATTCTAGTTTATTTTATTCTATTTTATTCTATTCTATTCTATTCTATTTTATTCTATTTTATTCTATTTTATTTTATTTTATTCTATTTTATTTGATCTTTATTTTATTTTATTTGATTTGATCTTTCTTTCTTTCATTTATTTGATCTTTATTTTATTTGATCATTTTTGTATTCTTTTTTATTTTATTCTATTTTATTTTATTCTATTTTATTTGATCTTTATTTTATTTATGTTATCTATTTGATCTTTATTTTATTCTATTTTTAAGATCTTTCTTTATTTTATTTTTATTTGATATTTATTTGATTTGATTTTTTTTATTCTATTATATTTGATTCTATTTTATTTGATTCTATTTTATTTGATCTTTATTTTCTTCTATTTTATTTTCTTCTATTTTATTTGATCTTTATTTTATCGTGTTTTATTTTCTTCTATTTTCTTCTATTTTATTTTATCTTTATTTTATTTATGTTATTCTATTTTATGTTATCTTTATTTTATTCTTCTTTATTTTATCTTTATTTTATTCTACTTTATTTTATCTTTATTTTATTCTACTTTATTTAATTTGACCTTTATTTTATTTGTATTTCTATCTTATTTTATTCGTTCTTCTATTAATATCTAACATTCTTACATGCTGTTTATAAGAGCTCTGTGATGGCTGAATTTCCCTCCCTATAAATCAAGTTTGTCTGATTCTTTGATTTAGTATACAGCACTGTGATGATGATGATGATGATGATGATGATGATGATGATGATGATGATGATGATGGTGAGGACAGGATGCTGAAACAGTTCACCTTTAGATGATTAGGTTGCTTCGTTCTTCCGTTTGCTCCTGATGTTTCTGTTAAAATCACTTTGTTACTGACTGAAGATGATACTCAGAGAACTGTGCGGTTGTTTTATGGATTTTCTGTGCTATCAATATGTTATGGCCATCATCACTTTAATAGAATCTGATTTTAATAGAGTAAAAGCCTCAGGGAGAGTAATTATTTATTGCCTTGAGTGCTGTTAAGTATTAATAGAGAGTGCTTAAGTATTTTGTGGAGGTTATAAGGATATTAAAGTGCATGCACAGGGGTGCCTGTGTCTCTGTGTGTATTTTTAGACTGTGTGTGAGTGCTGATATTTTCACTCTTTTTTTGAGACACATATTCACGCCATAGTCTAAACAGATTTCATTTCAAGGTCTAGCTTTTTGTCTCCGTCTGTTTTTCTCAGCTTTGTCTGCTGAAGTGTTTGTTTTTGAATTCAGGAAGAAGAAGCAGTATAGTTTCCTTTTACCCATTGTTTACTCGGGGTGTGTTACTGAAAACAGTGAGCTATCTGTTCCCTGGAACGCTTCACACTCTCTCCCTGTTGGACATTATCACTTCAAGAAAAGCCCTGTACAACCCAGAGTCACAAAACCTCAAGTCTGAGTCCCCAAAGAGAAACAATCCCAAGTTGAGTCTGAGTTGAATCCTCATTATTGACATTATTCATTATACGGACTGTAAACTATTCACTGTACCAACCCTGACTGACTTTGTAGCAACTTTTGTATGTGTAGAAAACAGATCATGTCTGGGTGATTTCAATTATCACCCATCATCCCGCCACAGTGGTGTCACTGCAGGTGTCTAAACCAAATCCTGTATAATAAATGGAAGTAGTCTCTGTGAAGTCACCCATCAGAATCAGACATACTTTATTTATCTCTGGGAGGGAAATTCAGGCATCACAGAGCTCTTCTAAACAGTATGTAAGAAAGTTAGATATTAATAGAAGAAGGAATAAAATAAGATATAAATAAAGATCAAATAAAATAGAATAAAATCAAATAATAATAAAGTATATCCAGAAGCACAGAATAGTTATAGTGCCTTCTCTTGCTGCTTCCCCTGCAAACCGCTTTGCACCCCTCCTCCACCCCAGCTCCTCCTTCCTGCTGGAGCGTCATGTGTTGTCCCTGATGCCCACTCTGGGGGTCTTTGCTGCTGCTCTCCCTACCTTGTTTTTTGTATGCACATGAGATGGGAGGTGTGCTCTCCCCACCTCAGGCTTTGTCATTCCACGTAGGTAAGTGGAAGGGCAGGGATCCCCAGAACAGAGCCGTACTGCAAAATGTATATCTGATAGCATGTTAATGATTCATCATTTTGACGAGAGTGGTCCGGACTGACATTAGCTTTAGCTCACATAGGCATTAGCTCAACGCTAACGCCTCAAAGTTCTGGACACTACGTTTGTTGTCAGCCAAACGTGAATAAAAGACACGCAGTGCCGTGCACTGTAACCAGTGGTTGGACAGTATAAGTTCCCTTATTTTGACCGCTTGTCACTCACATTAATAATAATAATTCAGTATTTATTGGAATTAACATAGCAACAATAAAAGCAACACTCAACAGTAAATAAATACATACATTAGAATAAAGAATACAATACTAGAAAAATGAAAGGGGGAGGGGAAGTCATTCCAGTCCCATAGAGACAGATCGAAGCGAGTAGGCTTGGAGGAGAAGGTGAGTTTTGAGGAAGGATTTGAAGGTGGTGGGAGAGGTGGAACTTTGTAAGTCGTGGGGGAGAGTTCCAGAGGCGGGGGGCCAAGCGGCTGAAGGCTCTCGACCACATGGTGGTCAAGCGAGCAGGTGGGAGGGTGAGTTGGGGGCAAGAGGAGTGCCTGAGACTACGGGTGGGTATTTTGGTATGGAGGAGCTCAATGAGGTCCTGAGGAGCTTGGTTTTTGAGAGCCTTGAAAGTGAGAAACAGAATCTTAAACATGATGCAGTATTTGATGGGAAGCCAGTGGAGTTGCTGCAGGACAGGTGTGATGTGGCTGGTCGAGGGGGTTCTGGTGATGATGCGTGCAGCGGAGTTTTGAACCAATTGTAGTTTATGGATGGATTTGTCTGGTACACCAAAAAGAAGGGAGTTGCAGTAGTCCAAGCGGGAGGTGACCAGGGTGTGAACCAGAATGGATGTACTGTACTAAATGTGTTTGCTAAGAAAGAGCCATGAAGCTTGTATGCGTCCTAAAGTTAGGTACAGTGTCTGTTGTATGACAGTTGCTTCTCCTCTTCATTACACTTTCTCAGATACATGAGCTGGAGACAGAGCAGGCTGGCGCGCAAGCAATCAAGACTTGAAGGCGCCTAATCATAGACTGTATAAATAATGGACGTAGTATCCGTGACGTCAATCCCCCCCCCTGTACAGTGTGTGCTGATAGAGAAAGTAGCTATTCAGACCTAAAGAGTTTTTTGAACCAGGCTGTAAACATGTTTATTTCAGCTGTAAAGATCATCTTCTTTGAATGGGTGTGTATGTGGTTTCTAGTGTCTCTGCAGCTAGCCTCAAGAGGATGCTCGATGAACTGCAGTTTGTAGTACTTCCACATGGGCTTCATACTGGGTCCAAACTTAAAAAATACCTGCAACCCACTGTTACTGACAAGAATTGTAACTGAGCGAACATCTTGGAGCCCTCTGTTGAGTCCATGTAGAGGCTAACATTGTTATTAGCTTGCTAACGGTACCAGAATCAACATAATCAATCCAAATCACTGTAGTCTCTCACTCACTGCGTTCATCCTGCACATCCTTCCCCGTCTTCTTCTGTGTGGCTCTTAAATATATTGCACATGGCATTACTTGCATTTTTGGTGAAATCCTTCAAAGCAAGACACATGATTTAGTGCACCTCTTCAGGCACCTCTGGTAGGAACTATTCCAGATCAACATCGCACGTGTTACAAGCGTAGCCCAAGTAGCTGCTGGCCATTGATCATGCCTTAGATCGCAGTGAGCTGTGCTTGCACATCAAGCCAAATCCACTCAAGGTTGTCCATTAAATCTCTAAAACCTCTTCACACCTTGCTTTAACTGGAAGGTGTCCTGGTTGAGGCTGTCCTCGAGCTCTTACTGTGACTCCAAACATCATGGAGTCTCTGAGGGAACATGAGACAGAAGCAGCCAAAACAACTGTCTTTTACTAGTCTACACGCCCCACAGTCAATGTTAGGTATTGATTTAGTGAGGACAGATTACAGTGGAGTGTCAGGTGTATCACTTTAAACTTTTATGTGTGATTGTTGCTCTGATTCACAAGCTTGTTAACAACTAAGAGAAGGACCATAAAGCGTTTAAACCTCTTTTTTTTATTGGATGTTGACCATTGACGAGCTGTTATTTACTCCATTAACTTCCATTGTCAGTGTGTCAGCAGGAAACCTTTCTTACATCATTGTTCTCTATTTGTGTTCAGTGTGTGTTCAAAGGTGTCTGACTCTGAGTGTTGGGATGGAGAGGAGTGACATTATTTCTGTCGTCCTCCAAACATGAAGTCCAATAAACACACTCCAGAGGGGCGGCATGATCCTGAAAAGAACTGACACTGAATATCTTTATTAGCCTGTGAGATGATTGAGATAGGAAATATTTTAGGACATTCTACCAGATAGATGCATAGTTTTAATGTACATATATGTACAGTTATTTTTATTTATTTATTTTGTTTGTATATTTTTTTTAATTCACATTTAACATTAAACACATGAACACCAAAACAAACAAACAAACAAACACTATAATTTTATTGTGCAAGAAATTTGCTTTACCAGAAAAGGGTGACCAAGTGATACTAGACAGAATAACAAGTAAACAAGGCATAAATATGTAAAAGATTAAAAAAAAAAAAAAAAGTTATAATAATGATTTAAATAAAAGAAAATAATAATAATAATAATGATAATAGGAAAAAAAGATAAAAACAAAAAAACAACAAAACAAAACAAAAAAATCAAACAAACAAAGAAAGAAAAACAATTGATGTTTATAAAATAATAGAGCAGAAATAACCTATAATAAAATAAGCAATGAAAGAGGGAGAAAATAAATAATAGTAATAATAATAATTAGAAACTAAATCAATATATTATATCGATAATAATAATGAAACCGATGCGGCTGAATGAGGAAAAAAAAAAGAGGAAAACAAAGTTAAAAACAAAACAAAACAAAAAGAAAAACAATTGATGTTTTAAAAAAATAATGCGAAAATAACCAATAAGAGGTAAGCAATGAAAGAGGGATGAAAGAAATAATAATAATAATAATTTGAAAATAAATAAATATATTATATCAATAATGATAATGAAACATATGGCTGAGTGACAGTTTCCTATGTAATAATTTCAAGGGGTTGATATTAAATAGAAGATAAATAGATAAATAAGTAGATGATAATATATAAATAAACATGTTTGATAATATATAAATAAATAGATAAAAAAAAGGGGTGCTGACTTGGCCTAATGGTTAAGTTGGGCACCCGTGAAGCTGTTGGCCTGGGTCTGAATCCAGCCTGCGGCCTCCTTTTCACTTGTCATCCCCCCACTCTCTCCCACCTTCCTACACTACCCACTGTCCTCTCCTCAATGAATAAAGGTGTAAAAGCCTAATAAAATAAAACAAGTTAATTAAATAACAATAATTGGAAAATAAATACATCTATTATAATAATGATAATAAAACAGATACGGCTAAATGACAGTTTCTTAATTATTAATTTCAGGTGGTTAATATTAAATAAATATAAAATAAAAAAAGAATAAATAAACAAAAAGTGTGTCTTGTGGGGGTTAATGCTAGCAATGAATTTATTTGTATATTATTTCAGCCTACATGTTTTAACACAACAACCAACCCCACTCCCACTTCTGCCGTTCTTGACTCAACCCTCTGCCTGTGGCAGTAACACAGGCTTTTTAAGTAGAGCGGCTGTGTTACTTACATCATCAGCTATTAATAACAATGTTCAAATGTATGTTAATTAGCAGATCCAGCCCAGTGAGAGTAACATTTTGAGACAAAAGCACACCATCTTGTGCCGCCTGTGACTCGCACAGCATCACACCGCACATGTGCTGCAAGTGAGACAGCTCGCAGATATAGACACAGTGCTACGGGACAAGGTGCAGCTGATGACAGGATTGCACTGACTTAAGAAACACTATCTTAAAGGCACTATGAGGAGATTTTAACCAGCTGAGAAACAGACTGGAATCCATACTGATGCCTCTTTATGACCTTCAGAAGCAAACAAGACCATCAACCACAACACTGATACCTTCTCTCTAGTCATTCTTACTGCCTGAAACCGCTCTGAGCGGGTAGGTGTCAGACCAGATGATTGACATTTGCTTTAGAAACAGACTTTATTTGACTTTTTCATGGAGAATAATCAGGTCGCATATAAAATCTGAACGTTAAAAGACAACAGGATGAGGTTTTTGTCTGAAGACATTACTTTTGCATCTATAGGACAAGAAATAAGAGGGATCCCTTTGTCCACAAGGGGGCGCCAAAATCGATATTAATCAAAAGTTCCTCACAGCAGCTTTAATGTCTGCTATGAGCATCCAGCTGACAGGATCAGTGCAACGTCCAGGTGACGTGCAGACTGCATGTACAGCAGTCTGTTCACACTGTGATGTAGGGGAGGGCTGTGTTAATGAGCATTATGCATCAGAGAGTAGCAGCATGGTGTGCTTCATGACATTTTCCTGACGTAGCAGAGAGAGTCCTGCAGTGGGACTGCTGCACATGAAACACATCACAATTGCAAAGAAGTTTATTTGTGTGGCTCTGCTTTTCAGAATAAAACTGCAGAAGTGTATGTTAAAGAATGTCAACGAAAAAGGTGCAGATGCATGAATACTTAATCAGAGGAAATAGGCGACACATAAAAAACACTGCTGAGTTGAGAACTGGTGCAACATCCAGGACCACCAGACATCTGGAGTCATGTGACCGAGGTTTTCCCGCAGTAATTACTGAATCAAGGATTCTGCTCCTCCTCTCCTCATCCATGTTGTCTTTCTGGTCCTCTGAAAACCTCTGACCTGTTGACTCCAGGCCTGGCTCCGCTCATCATGACGGTTTGTTGTTGTATTTAAGTGAAATACGATCTGGTGATAACACAGAGTGTTTTATTCTGAAAATTAACCGGATGTTTTCATTTTGTTTTGGTGAAACCTGACTTCCTGTCCCGCTCCATCTGCTCTGTTGAGATTGATGCGTCGTGCTCCGGCATACGGCAAAAATAGAAGTCTTGTGTATCTGATCCGGAGGACTCAGACCTGCCGGATCAGAGACGCAGCCGGAACGCAACGGAGCGGATCCAGTGGAAGTTAACACATTGACTAGAATAGATCAGATCTGGTGCTGTGACATTTGGCCATAATGTAGAGTTAGCTAGCCTGAAGGAGTTTGATTTGGCTAACTCTACATCATCCGGCTTATTATGAGGCTACCAAACAAATACAAGCTAGATGACACTAAGTATTGATCTACAGATGATTTTATTGGTTTATAAATGAGTTATTTTTTACATCTAAACCAAATATTCCCTCAGTTTTGACAGTGTGTAATGTTATTAGATAACTTATGAGTTAAATTAACATTCGATTGAACATTTTCTTCACTGTTAAAGTCTGAACATGAGCCTTTTTTTTAATCTGTTTCTTAAGAGATGCAGAAAATAACAACAGCTTCAGTATCAGGTCTTCTTTCCTCATAAATTTTAAAGTCCTTAGTGCTGTATTTTCACTCAACCAGTCCTGTAACACTGCAGAGGTCCATCCCATGTGGTAGTTTGTTGTTGCTTTGTGACTTTTTGCTTCAATTTGGTGGAATTTGGCCATTAGTATTCGTAAACTCCACGTGTGTGCAGACAGAACAGCTATTAGAGATGACTAACAGCTATTTAAAAGTGTGGTGGCTGCAGCCATCATTAGAGATGGACATCTTTGTCCATCATGCTGCAGAATAAAGCTCCTCTTATTCCTCTTGGAACATGTTTCCTTAATGCCTTCCCCCCGATGCATTCTTCCTTTTTCATAGGGAGGAAGATACAAGTGAAGGAAGTATGGATGCAGTTCGAAGAGACGAGGAATGCACCCTCTATTATACTTCAACACTTTGATTTCTCACTTTCTGTGAACAAAAATGAGACAAAAATTCAGTTTAGACATCGAGCAGGAATCTGCATCTCTTTGGAACAAGACGGGACATGGTTCTCTGATTTTAACAGAGTGTGTCACAAACAGGATCAAAACTGCAAACAACTCAAGGAACAGGTACAACAGCTTCGATTGTATCCCTCAACAGAAACGTTATCACATTGTTCCAAAGATGGGACGATTTAAAACTTTCAGATTTTGTGTTTTTCAAATGCAAATGAGATTCAAAGTGAGATGTTTGAACTGAAGCTGATCTAGTGTGATTCATAAATTCATCATGCTCTGCTCCCTGCTCATGTCTCTGACTTGGTGACTGCACTCTCTCACTGTGAGATGTGGAAGCTGTCTCATCTGTATTGTTTGTCAGCTGTGAGTTCAAAGTGAAGTGTGTTTGTTTGTCCAATAGGTGGCACTCTCCTCCCTCCCTGCTGTCCCCCGTCCTCCTTGTTCTCTAATGTAACTAACACTGTCTCTGTGCAGCTCAGAGAGCCTGTCTGCTCTGCATCCTGATACGTCCGTCTCTCCTGTAGCTGACCTTCTTGTGTTTGTTGTGCGCTCCTCTTAGATTCCTGCGAGCACGCTGCTCAGCCGTGTGTGTGTCCCAGAATAGCAGGACCCTCACTATTCCAATTACAAAGAGATGAGTGTTATTACATGGTTTGACAGATGGCTCATGTAGTTTGTAAAATAGCTTAATCAAACAGTCTGCTTTACCCGGGGAGAAATCTCACAAATCAGAATGGCACCAAGGCTTTTTTTTCACCTGCCACAAATCAGCACCTGCCACAAATCAGCACCTGACTCATGCCTGATGCAGAGTAAACGCCGGCTGAGGCAGGCTCACTTTAGGCAGCCTGCCAGCAGAGGAGGAAGGTTTTTCTTCCATTTGTAAGAATTATTTTAATGAAGGTTATTTTTGAAACAGTAGTCATAGTGTAAGGTTAGATACAGAACATATATACAGTACAAACTTTCAGGTAGAGGTGGCACCAAATATCTCTACAGCAATCAGGGATCCGGATCAGTTTTTTGGTCCCTGATCTTGATCACATTTTTTAATATTGAGTATCGGCAGATACTGAGTCATGATATTTGAATATGAATAAATAACTATTGAATAAATACATTTATACATGAATTAATGTGTACACACACACACACCTCTCTCTCTACAGAGATAGATATATCAAATGTATTTATTTATATATTTGTATTTATATATATATATATTTGTATTTATATAAATATATATATATATAAATATATATATATATTTATATAATTGTATATATATATACATTTGTATTTATATATATATATATATATATATATATATATATATATATATATATTTGTATTTATATTTATATAAATACAAATATATATATATATATTGAGATAAATACAAATATATATATATATATATATTGATATTGATATTGAGATATATATAATCATATATGTGTATGTATGTATGTACAATTTATTAAGCTGTTTTTGTATATATAATGAATGTTTTAATGTGTATACAAAAATATGTACAATTTAAATATAAATAAATAGATATTTGATAAATTATTTTTTTTAATAAATGTAAACACAGACAAACACATTATTATAAACAAATTATATATATATATATATATGTGTGTGTGTGTGTGTGTATACAATTTATATATGTACTTTTGTATATGTAATGAATGTGTATATATATATATATATATATACACATTCATTACATATACAAAAGTACATATATAAATTGTATACATAATATATATAATATATATATATATAAATTGTATACATAATATATATAATATATATATATATATATATATATAAACATATACAATTTTTGTATTGTTATCTATTTATAATTTAGGGATGGGCAATGATTTTTGAATATTTGTATATATAAATCGAAGAGTTGCTTTGAATATTTTCTCATTTTAATAGAAAATGTTCTTACTTTATTTTCCTTCCTTTTTCATTGCTGTTCTTTCACAAACAGAACAATAATATGTATCCCTTGAAACTCCAGAGTAGAGGGATCAGATCCAGTGATCCACAGTGACGGGGGACATCAGCCTTCTCTGTAACCTGTTTGGCCTCTACTCTGTCTTGAGGCGTTTAATCTTCCCTTAAAGCCTGAGTTTATAAAGTAAAGGATGAAAGCAGCCTTTCATCCTCCTTTAGTGAATTCTGTTGCATGTTAAGTTTTTTTTATGTCTACCCCACCTCTGGATCGACCGACACTTGGGCTGAGTCAGCATCTCCAACATGGCAACAGCTTCTCTCGATAGGCTTCACAACTCTGCTTCAGAAACAAAGGGGTGACGTCACAGAGACTACTGATCACATTTTAAGATTTCTTGATTTTTTTCTGGACTTTTGTGCAGAGCTTTCCTCCTTCCTCCCCGCCTGCTGACACTCCCTCTGGGATTTCATTTTATTTTTCATTATTTTGTTGCCAGTGTTGAGGTGACTTCCCCTGCCGTAATGGTTGCTGGTGCTTTCACACCCTGTGCCTCGCTGCCTGCACTCTGACACTGAAAGGAACTTTGAACATGGAGAGAAGGTTTGTGTTGGATTCTAAGAATATGAAGTAAAGCACCCAGTGGAAGCTGCATAAGGAGCTGTATGCCTCTCAGACCCCGGGGAGGATGAAAGGTAGCACTAAGAAGCAAATATCATCCCCTTTATGGAGGGGTCTTAGTGCAGCATGCGGGCCAGCTGGATTCAGGGCTTGTCACAGCTGTACAGGTGTGTGTGCAGAGATGCTGAACACAAGTAGCTGAGGCTGTCTTTGCCAGGTTTGTACAAAGTTGGAGCTGTAGAGGGATCCCCACCGGGCTTTGCACACTGTCAAGGAGAAGAAAACATGAAGAGGGATTTAACTTGCACACACTTACACATAAATATACTCACAAGTGCACCCAGTGAGTTTCTTCACAAGCCGACAGATCCAAGAAGAGGCTCTTATTTACGCTGTGTTTGAGTAAACCTTGTGGTTTGCCTTCAGGCAAGCGTGGCTGAGGCTACTGCATGTTTCTGTGGAAAAACAAAAGTCTGATAAAGCAGGGATAAATCTGCTCTGCCAGTGAAGCAGAGGATCTGATGCTAGGCCCAGACATACCCCAAACCCGAGTGTTCAGATCTCAAAGTTTGTTAGCGAGCTTGAGAGAGTTTAGTTCAGGGTTCAGCGTCTCCCTGATGTGTACAAAAAAAGATGCTCTTGATCCAAGTTTAAAAAGGCATGAGCGCTGTTCTGCCTCAGCCTGGATTTTAATATTTTTATCTGCAAGGCGCGAGGAAAACAACCTGTCGCATGCTAACTTTGAAGAATTGAGTTGTTATTTTGAAACGAGCCGCTCATAAGTGAGTCTTTCTCTGCATCAGATCTCCTCTTTTGTCCCACATTGAACCCGCGTCTTGCCTTCCTGTTGGGCTTCTTACATCAGCCCCTTTGTTTTTGCACTATTCCTCACACTTAGACCACTTAGTTTGATGCACATTTGCATTTAAAGCGTGATAAGTGGAGGTGTTTAGACAGAGAAGGCTGATCAGCACCTGAGCTGTTATTTCTCTTCTTAGTGGAGAGAGGCACGTGTCAGAGGTTCACCTTGAGCCGTGATAAGATATGAAAAACATGAAGAAAACAGAAGCTGTCTGTTCTTGTGTTTGTTTGAGTGATGTTGTGTGAGAGCTGCAGATTTATCAGTCCCACTGGAGTCTGAAGATTTCTCTCTGAGCTTGAAACAGATTTTAAAGTCACAATCTGAACATCCAAACTTCTTCGGAATAATTAGCAAACATGTATGTGGGTGAACACTACGACCATTTAAAGTCCTCTCTAAAGATCTTAAACAACAAGAACCTTTCTCCTCACACCTTACACAGGACTTCCTCCAGATCTGTGTCAGGTCTGTCTCCGATCCGCTGCGATCCGCTACATCTCTGTCCATCATTAGAGATGAACAGAGATGTCCATCTCTAATGATGGCTGCAGCCACTACACTTTTAAATAGCTGTTAGTCATCTTTAATAGCCGTTTTGTCTGCACACGCGTGGATTTTACAAATACTTACGGCCAAATTCCACCAAATTGAAGAAAAAAGTCATGAAGCAACGACAAACTACCACATGGGATGGACCTCTGCAGTGTTACAGGACTGGTTGAGTGAAAATACAGCACTAAGGACTTTAAGATTTATGAGGAATGAAGACCTGATACTGAAGCTGTTGTTATTTTCTGCATCTGTTAAGAAACAGATGGGGAAAAAAAGGCTAATGTTCAGACTTTAACAGTGAAGAAAATGTTCAATTGAATGTTAAATTAACTCATAAGTCATCTAATAACACTACACACTGTCAAAACTGAGGGAATATTTGGTTTAGATGTAAAAAATAACTCATTTATAAACCAATAAAATCATCTGTAGATCAATACTTAGTGTCATCTAGCTTGTATTTGTTTGGTAGCCTCATAATAAGCTGGATGATGTAGAGTTAGCCAAATCAAACGTCTACAGGCTAGCTAACTCTACATTATGGCCAAATGTCACAGCTTCAGATCTGATCTATTCTAGTCAATGTGTTAACTTCAACTGGATCCGCTCCGATGCGTTCCGGCTGCGTCTCTGATCCAGCAGGTCGGAGTCCTCTGGATCAGATACACAAGACTTCTATTTGTTGCTGGATGCCGGAGCACGACACATCAATCTCAACAGAGCAGATGGAGCGGGACAGGAAGTCAGGTTTCACCAAAACAAAATGAAAACATCCGGTTAATTTTCAGAATCAAACACTCTGTGTTATCACCAGATCGTATTTCACTTAACTACAACAACAAACCAAAGTCATGATGAGCGGAGCCAGGCCTGGAGTCAACAGGTCAGAGGTTTTCAGAGGACCAGAAAGACAACATGGATGAGGAGAGGAGGAGGAGGAGAATCCTTGATTCAGTGATTACCGTGGGAAAACCTTGGTCACATGACTCCAGATGTCTGGTGGTCCTGCTCTGTGCTGTGTTCTGAAAACACAACCGGTGGGTGTTGACGGATGAGAGAGCACGGAGCTGGACTGCAGCAGATTGGACACAGACCGGACTAGGGATGGGCATTTCAAGCCAAAATACTATTCGATAATCATTGGCATTTATTTGAAGATTATTCGAATAATCACACACACACACACACACACACACACACACACACACACACACACACACACACACACACACACACACACACACACACACACACACACACCTGTTAACAGCCTGTTTGTGTGTCAGTCACATTAACCAGCAGCAGGACGAGGTGCTGATAGTAGTACTGTCAGCGTCTGTCTCCATCTTTATGTCGGTGTTTCTGTGACGCAGTGTGGCGTGTGTGTTTACATGTTACAGTCATGCTCAGTCTCTGGAAAAATGTGTGTAGTAGTGTGAGATTCAGAAACAGAGAAAATTGTGGGGTCTGTCCATAGACTGTATAAAATATGGACGTAGTATCCGTGACGTCACCCATCTGTTCCTGAGAGCTGTTTTGAAGCCAATCGACGGCAGCAGCCATATTGGAAATGTTGAACTCAACCAGGCAGAGTGTAACGTAGTGTGAGCCTCTTAGCCAATGGCTGTGTGTTCCCGACCGGGAGTCACGTCAGTCATGTCCTTATTTGGGCAAAACTCATAATCTTAATATCTTCTGAACCGTCACGTTAGAAGAACATTCACCCCCCGTACAGTGTGTGCCATTAGAGAGATTAGCTTCATAGGGCCAAGCCGTTTTTTGAACCAGGCTGTAAACATGTTTATTAATGCTGCAAAGATCGTCTTTTTCCCATTCATGTCTATGTGGTTTCCTGTGTTTCTGCAGCCAGCCTCAAGAGGATTTTCGATGTATTGCAGTTTATGACACTTCCGCATGGGCTTCATCGTTTGAGACCGAAGTTTGCCACTTGGGCCTGTCACTAATGTTTTCTTCTTCTTTTGCTGTTTAATGCAGTTAGCATTCTTCTTCTTCTGTTATTTAATGCGGTTAGCAAACAGCTTTAAGACGCTCTGTATCCACCGTCTGGAGGGAGTACTGTATTACAACCAGGCACCGGTAAAAACGATGAGAACTTGTACTTTTAAAATGAGAAAATATTCAAAGTAACTCTTTGATTTTTAATAAGTGAACGAATATTCGAAAATCATTGCCCATCCCTCATCCCTTCACACATTTACAGTGTGTGTGACACTACTTTAACCATGGCCATACAGACTTCTGACATTAGACCAGTGAGTGTGCTTAGTTAAAAAACACTTTAACATGAAAAAGACATAATGACATGCATAGGAAGGTTCCAGTTTGCAGGAAAAAAGAGAATTGAAGAATCAGAACTGTTTTATTTTATTTGTTAAAAAATAAGAATTTCAAGTATATAATGATAATATATATCCATCCTTGCTCACTAAAGCTAAGCCTTCCTTTCCCTCAGGGTCACATAAACTACACTTTTTTTAAAATACAATGATATAAAAAACAAGCAGTGATCTTAGTGGTATCAGCCACCAGGAGCAGGTTATTATTGGTTATTGGTAAAAGTCCACATCTTGCATGCACAGCTTTAGCTGTATCTCCTTTGGGGAGGCAGTTTCTCTGAGAACTGTATCTGCTGTATCCATGTGAAGACTAAGCAGTCTTTCACTCCTGCCTATTAACACTGGTTGGCTTTCATGTGACTGACTCACAGCTGGATGCTGATTAAACTGCTGTGACTTGCTGGAACACTGGATGTTCCTGCTTTGATGCTTCAGAGCTCTGCTGCAGTGTTTTAGTACAGGCTATGACTCCATGACTAGTCTGGATGAATAATGTGTTGTCAATGACAACTTGAATTTCATAGGATTTGACATCTAGCATGACATGTTTGGGATTGAATCCTTCAGGCGTGTTTTCAGTTTTCATCAGCACAGTTCCTCTGACACAAGCACTGCAAGACGACTCTTGGGTCACTGTTGTTCATAACAGGTTAGAAGAATGACTCAGTATAAAAAGGAATCAGGTTCAGCATTGGACATGTGGTCTTAGCCTTATGTACAACCAGGTTTAGATATTCAATGATTAGCAAAGCATCAAATTCTGTTTTTATTAACATTTTAAACAGCGTCCTCACTTTTTGGAGTTGTGGTTGTAATTAATTCTGATTTTAAGAATGTGACATGCTAAGTAGAAGTTTGACATGACGTATTATTACCTACTGTGCTGTTTTTAAAAGGCTGACATTGTGATTACTACTCTTCAAAGTCACACTTTGAATTTTCCTAAAGGCAGAGAGGGAGGACTCATTGTGGTCTGACCTGTCAGCTGTTAACAGGATCTCATGAGTCGCTAAACTGAATGTTTGAAACACACCTTGTCACGCAATGCTATACACTTCTCTGTTAGTCTCCTGAATGTGCCGGGACCTTTGAAAAGTACTACCCCCCAAGCAGGGATTTTTTTAGGGGGAGATTATCTACCCCTGAACTAAAATTAGACCCTGGTCCCTCCGGTCGAAACGCACCTAGTTCCAGGGTAAAGTTCCTGCGGTCGATAAAACGCCTAAAGACAGTTTTATTCAGGTCTGTTCTTAGTCCAGGGTTGCTTACTTCCATGGTCGTCTTTGTAGCCTTTTAATTTTTTTATTTGACCTCTTTATGAAAAGTTACGGGGTGTAGAGGAAAAAACTGAGGATGGCATTGCAGTTAAGTCCTCATAATTTCAAATGCTTTTGATCATTCTTTAATCGTGCTTTCTGTAATACTTGGGCTTGCACACATTTAAGGTTCTGAGTAGTGCTGGGCGATAAAACGATAACGATAATTATTATTTTTCTAAACATAAATATAGCAAATATACTGCAAAACGTTGATATATTTAAACCTGTAATTACACCCCCCGAACTGCTGGAAAGGGAGGGGGCGCTAGTGTGTCTTAAAGGCTAGTTCCCACTCAACATTAAACAGAAGAAGCATGGAAAAGCCAATCATGTGGCAGGGTGAGAGGAAGGCGGTCATGGGCATTTCAAGCCAAAATACTATTCGATAATCACTAGCATCTATTCGACGATTAATCGAACAATCCCCCCCCCCAAACTGCTTTAAGACGCTCTATAGCCACCGTCTGGCGGGAATACCGTATTACAACCAGGCACCGGTAAAAACCATGAAAAATTGTACTTTAAAATGAGATAATATTCAAAGTAATTCTTTGATTTTTACAAAGTGAACGGATATTTAAATTTTTCGGTAATTATTGCCCATCCCTAGTAGGCGGGGCTTAAAGACTTTGGAGGGGAATGTAAACACAGCTGAAACGAGCAACAGTGACACGGACGATAACGCAAAACCTAGCAGCTCAAAGCAGAGTGAAAACATGCTCCACAAGAAAGACTTCTAAACTTCATTATTTAACATATTTTAGCTGTTTACGAGAATACTAAATCCAGATACAAGCTAACAAACCGTCTGGTTTCTTCAACTTTAACTCAGGAGTAAAAAATCTGCCTTTGAAATGATAAAAAAGATTTGATATTTGTCGCGAAAATGATCGATATCAACTGGGTGCACGGAGAAGCAGTGGAACGTGTAAACAGCATAAAGTTCCTGGGCATCCACATTTCCTCTGACCTCTCCTGGACTGTGAACACTTCACACCTGGTTAGGAGGGCCCAACAATGACTCTTCTTTCTCAGGAAGCTGAAGCGGACTGGACTCTCTTCTCAGTTGCTTAAAAACTTCTACAGAGCCACTATTGAGAACACCCTGTGTCTCAGTTTGACAGTGTGGTACGGCTGCTGCACGCAACAGAACAGGAAGGACTTAGCCTGGGTGGTGAGAACAGCACAGGGGTTTGTGGGCTGCCGTCTACCAGATCTGGACTCGGTTTACACTGCCCGAGTCCAGAAGAGGGCCAGACGCATTGTAGCCGATCCCACCCATCCAGGCAACAAACTGTTTGTACCGCTTCCATCAGGAAAGCGGTACAGGAACATTAGAACCACCACTAATAGACTCAAGGACAGCTTCTTCCCCAGAGCTGTGAAAGCAATAGCCCCCCTGTAAAGGAACATTTGCATATAACACACATGCACACATACACACACACACACATGCACATACACCCTTACTGATAGTCAAAACAGGACTTGCACCAAGCTGCACTTTCACTTTTTTTTGTAAATATTTTATTCTGTCCTAAGGGTGACGTACTTATTTATGTGTGTTTTTATTTAAGTGCATGCCGGGAGTCTGCAAAATTTGCATGCATAATGACAATAAAGAAGCTTGAAACTTGAATCTTGGTATGAAAAATGTTATCGTGACATCATCTTTTTTAATATCGCCCAGCTCTAGTTCTGAGTCAGTTAGTCAAAAGTTTGTTAGTTTGAGACTCAATCCATCCCTCTGAAGTTCTGCCACTTGTTTCAAATGTCAGCATCAGTTCTACATGGTCTCCTTAAACGCCTCGGCACCTCTGCCGCCCTGAAATGAAAAAGTCCACCTGGCTGATGCTCTCCTCTTTCAGTGATAATTGCCTGTCATTTAGCGGGATGTGCTATCACAGTGTAGCTGCCACAGAAACAGCAGTGAGGAGCAGAGAGACGCTGACAGCTCCCTGCATCCTCTCCCTCTGCAGGTGGTTTAGACAGTCTGTCATCCCCTCTGAGTCGTGTTTGTTGTGTTTTTAAAACATACACACACGCTGCTTCTGTGGCCTGAGACGACCTCCTCTCACACAGATTCAATCCCTCCATGCTAAAAGAGCCCGACGTGTTTTGAGCTAATCTCCTTTTCTTGATATGAATTCATAAACAGGCTGAGTGGCTCACCTTTCAGTGTCTGGCTTGTCTGGGATTAATCCTCCTATTAGCGTGCGAGACGAGGATACAAGAAGTGCTGCATGAACAGCACAGATAACATCTGGTAGAGACTAAAGCAGTCAGGAGTCATTTGTATCAAACAGACTGAATGTCTCCTTCTGGGATGAGGCTGCTTTAAGAATATTGTTATGGCAGATTAGAGCTTCATTGTCCAACATAACAGAAAGGTCACACAGAGGTAGGGGATCAGCAGCAGCCAAAGAGGGAACCATTTTGACTCAGACAACATCACCAAGGTGTTCTGACTGAAGAAAGTCCGACCCTGAGGAGGACTGATTCAGTAAAGGTATTCAAGCTGTTGAATTTTCAAAAGCACTCACATTTTAAAAGAAAACTCTGTCTGCAAAGTTCAGTTATCAAGGTCTGGCAACTTTTAAATGTTACACCTAGAGCTGGGCAATATTGAAAAAGATGATATCACGATAACATTTTTCATACCAGTCGATATCGGTAATTTTCACGACAAATATCAAATCATTCCTTCATATCAGTTTAAAGGCAGATTTGTTTTCTCCTGAGTTAAAGTTAAAGAAACCAGTTTGTTAGCTTGTATCTGGATTTAGTGGTCTAGTAAGCAGCTAAAATATGTTAAATTAAAGCCGCAAGCGGCGATGAACGGGCCCTCGCACACCTGCAGCCGCCGCCTATATGAGCCACCGCCACATGTAAACCACCGCCTGATATAAGCCACCACATGATGTGAAAGCAAGATCTGAGAGTATATACCGCCTGTGTCCCTTGGGTGGTGCAAATGTTCCAAGTTTTTGTTCACAATTTTTGTCTGAACAAAATTTGTTCTGATAATTTTTTCTCGTCAAGGTGTCTACTTAAGGTTGCTCTTGGTTTGGACTGAATCGGAGAAAAGCTCTAGGAGATAATAGCGAAAGTATGCACCCTTATTTGGATGCCATTTTTCATGTTCAAAGCTAGTTGGCGCTCTTCATGTTGAGTTTGGGATATGGATGCAAGAGGGTTTTTTGTGCGTCCTGATGCCATGCATATGCATATTGATTTTCAAGCATGTAGCTAAAATAACATCTATGGGGGGGGGGGGTGAAAACTGTAGGGGGCGCTAGTGAGCACATTTTTGCAACTTTTTTTGCGACACCCATTAACTGTTGCCATTTTCCCCAGGACTAATGAGTGCAGGATGAGGTGAGATTATGTGCATTTTAAAGTAAAAAAAATAAATTTTCCGCCGTTTTTTCTTTTTTCCCGGCCTCAAAGTCTGCCACGCCCACAACTTTCGTGTGAACGGAATGCCTTTACTTTGTATTAATCGTCAATGGGTTTACTATAGAATGTGCCTAGTTAGGACTGAATTGGAGAAAAGCTCTAGGAGAAATTAGCAAAAGTATGCACCCTTGCTTGGACTCATTTTGGCCCCATTTTTCATGTTCAAAGCTAGGTGGCGCTCTTCCTGTTGAGTTTCAGATATGGGTGCAAGAGACTTTATTGTGCGTCCTGATGCCATGAATATGCGTAGAACATTTCATGCATGTAGCTCGAAAAACTCTATGCGTAGGGTGTTTTTTTTTACCTCTAGGGGGCTCTACTGAGAATTTTTTTGCAAGACCTATGATAACTTGCAATTTTCACCAGACCCGATGAGTGTGCAAAAATATCCGCGCTTTCATTCACGTTCAGGGGTCCAAAAATGCGTTTTAAGTGGTGGAAGAAAGAACAATCCTTAGGGTTACAATAGGGCCTTCGCCACCATCGGTGCTCGGGCCCTAATAATGAAGTTTAGAAGTCTTTCTTGTGGAGCATGTTTTCACTCTGCTTTGAGCTGCTAGGTTTTACGTTTTCTTCCGTGTCGCTGCCGCTCATTTCAGCTGTGTTTACGTTCCCCTCCAAACGTCTTTAAACCCGCCTACCTCTCACCCAGCAACATGATTGGCTGTTCCATGCCGACTTCTTCTTCTGTTTAATGTTGGGTGGGAACTAGCCTTTGAGACACACTAGCGCCCTATCCCTTTCCGGTGGTTTGGGGGTTGTAATTACATACATGTATTCAATATCTCAAAGTTTTTATTTGTTTTATTTATATTGAGAAAAATTATATCACGATTATTGTCATTATTGTTTTATCGCCCAGCCCTAGATACACCCTTGAGATGGATTTTAATGTATGATTTTATATAAATGTTAACCTCTAAGGACAAACTCTTACTCCCTTTCAGACTGATTAGTAGATGGTTGTTAGAGTGATACAACAACATAGATCGGACCCCCTGCTCTCAGTGTTACCCTGAGACACTTTACTTTGAAAGGGCGATAACAGGAAGCAGCATGTTTTCAGCTGTAGTAACTCACATTTAGATTACGAGTTTTTCCCATTTAAGGACATGACTGACTTGATTGACACTGTAGCTGTGTTGGATTATTCTGCATTACTTGTGCATTACAGGGTCACCCACAATTCCAGACCATAATAGAGGCCCTGATTTTACATGAAATTACACAAATACTTAGCATTCGGTTATCTCTGTAACTACACTTCACAACCTTAGTTAGGAGACAGCTTGTTTCTTTATGCTACATCAGTTAGCTTTCTCCTTGCTAGCTACTAACTACAGTCATGGCCAAAAGTTTTGAGAATGACACAAATATTACATTTTCACAAAGTCTGCTGCTTCAGGGTTTTTAGGTGTTTTTGTCAGATGTTTCTATGGTATAATGAAATACAATTAGAAGCATTTCATAAGTATCAAAAGCTTTTATTGAGAATTACACAGAATTCATGCAATAAGTCAATATTTGCAGTGTTGACCCTTCTTTTTCAAGACCTCTGCAATTCTCCCTAGCATGCTGTCAATCAACTTCTGGACCAAATCCTGACTGATGGCAGTCCATTCTTGCATAATCAATGCTTGGAGTTTGTCAGAATTTGTGGGTTTTTGATTGTCCACCCGCCTCTTGAGGATTGACCACAAGTTCTCAATGGGATTAAGATCTGGGGAGTTTCCTGGCCAAGGGCCCAAAATCTTAATGTTTTGTTCCCCGAGCCATTTTGTTCTGACTTTTGCTTTATGGCAAGGTGCTCCATTATGCTGGAAAAGACATTCTTCATCACCAAACTGCCCTTGGATGGTTGGGAGAAGTTGCTCTTGGAGGACGTTCTGGTACCATTCTTTATTCATGGCTGTGTTTTTAGGCAAGATTGTGAGAGAGCCCACTCCCTTGACCAAAAAGCAACCCCACACATGAATGGTCTCAGGATGCTTCACTGTTGGCAAGAGACAGGACTGATGGTAGCGCTCACTTCGTCTACTCCGAACAAGCCTTCCTCCAGATGCCCCAAACAATCGGAAAGGGGATTCGTCAGAGAAAATGACTTTACCCCAGTCCTCAGCAGTCCAGTCCCTGTACCTTCTGCAGAATATCAGTCTGTCCCTGATCTTTTTACTGGAGAGAAGTGGCTTCTTTGCTGCCCTCCTTGACACCAGGCCTTCCTCCAAAAGTCTTCGCCTCACTGTGCGTGCAGATGCACTCACACCTGCCTGCTGCCATTCCTGAGCAAGCTCTGCACTGGTGGTGGCCCGATCCTGCAGCTGTAACACCTTCAGGAGATGGTCCTGGCGCTTGCTGGACTTTCTTGGGCGCCCTGGAGCCTGTTTGGCAACAATTGAACCTCTCTCCTTGAAGTTCTTGATAATTCGATAGACGGTTGACTGAGGTGCAATCTTACTCGCTGCTATAAACTTCCCTGTTAGGCCCTTTTTGTGCAATGCAATGATGGCTGCACGTGTTTCCTTGCAGGTAACCATGGCTAACAGATGAGGAACAATGGTGTCATGCACCATCTTCCTTTTAAAGTGTCCAGTCACTCAATCATGACAGATTGATCGCCAGCCTTGTCCTCATCAACACCCACACCTGTGTTAATGTGTGTGACACCTGTGTCTCATTGAAATGATGTTAGCTGGTCCTTTTGTGGCAGGGCTGAAATGCAGTGGAAATGTGTTTTTGGTGATAAAGTTCATTTTTAAGGCAAAGAGGGACTTTGCAATTAATTGCAGTTGAGCTGATCACTCCTCGTAACATTCTGGAGTATATGCAAATTGCCATTATAAAAACTGAAACAGCAGACTTTGTGAAAATTAATAGTTGTCATTCTCAAAACTTTTGGCCATGACTGTACAGTTGTAGGAGGTCATGTCTATTTGTATAAAACAGGTGTTTCATCCTCTCAGTTCTGTTATCAGACTATTGTAACTTAACATTGTATGGAAATGGTGCTTCCATTTGTTGGTACAAGACTCCAGGAAGTCACTGCTCTCCACTAAGTAATATTCATACATACTGTACAGTGTGGTTTAATAACTGAAGATGGTTTTCAGATTTCTGTTTGCCCTGAGGCATAGCCAAAGAGTAGCTGTTCCCCCTTTACTATGCAAATAAGCTTATTTTCAAAATGTGCAGCTATTACCAAAGTTCATTGATCTCAGTGCTGGTTGTCTGAGGCTGTGGCACGAGGTGGGGAGCTGTGGAAGCAGTATGGTCAACTGTATTTGGATGAACAGGAATGAAAAATAAATGCAGAAGAACTTGAACTCTAAATGATTCATTAGTGCAGTGTGTTCCTGCTCCAGAGTTTCAGACTTCCTCTCTCTCCCTCCCTAACCCTCTCCTGCTGCAGCAGCATATAGAAGTCATCGGCTTATTTAGAGGAATCCCATTTTCCAGAGAGATTTACGGAGCTATTTTTGGAGTCCATCAAACTTGGAGGTGTGTGGCAGAATACTTTCACTCGGCTCTAACTGTGATGAGAAAGGACGTCGTTCCCATGATACGGCTGCTGTGCTGCGGGGGGATTTCTCAGCAGTGTCACTCTGTACCTTTATTTTGAAAGCAGGCATGTCTGAATGTCCCCAAGAGGGTGTAGTGTGTGTATTCAGTCAAGGTGTGTGGGAGAATTTTAAGTGCTTGATTTTCAGGAAAGTGTAACTTTACTATTCTTATAAATGTAGAGCAGATTCAGTGTAGAGGCAATGACATACAGGTGTGTAGTCCAGGACCTCAAGTGAGCTGGCTTATTTAATATGTGAGGGAACGTTGTATTGATGCAGTGTGAGGCTCTGGATAGCATAGGAATAACGCCCAACGCTTGTTTTAATGAATAATCTTTACATTTTGAAATCGTGATGGATGTTTTTGAATAACGACATATTTATTGTATTTTTTTTTTTTTATGGATATTTTGAAGTGAATCCGACAAATTTTGTCAAATACATTAATGGGGAAGTCCTGCTGGATGGCTCAACTTTTTTTTCTATGGCCTGGAACATTATCATATGGAAGCCAATTTCCACAAGTAACTAAAAGAAAAAGAAAAAAGAAGAAAACTTGGCTTTGTTGAGATTTTTTTTCTTGCCCATATAAGGTCATAATTATTAGATAAAAAGTCGAGAAATTATGACATAGAAATTCGAAATTATGAGATAATAAAGTTGAAATTATGAGATAATGAAGAAGGAAAATTAGGAGATAAAAAGTCGAAATTATAAAGTAAAAAGTCGAAAATACAAGATAAAAAGTCGAAAATACAAGATAAAAAGTCAAAAAACAATGAGATAAAAAGTCGAAAAATACAAGATAAAAAGTAAAAAAATAATGAGATAAAAAGTCGAAAATACAAGATAAAAAGTCGAAAAATACAAGATTAAAAAGTCGAAAAATAATGAGATAAAAAGTCGGAAATACTAGATAAAAAGTCAAAAAATACAAGATAAAAAGTCGAAAAATACAAGATAAAAAAAAAAAAATAATGAGATAAAAAGTCGAAAAATACAAGATAAAAAGTCAAAAAATAATGAGATAAAAAGTCGAAAATACAAGATAAAAAGTCGAAAAATAATGAGATAAAACGTCGATATTATGAGAATAGAAATCGATAAATTACAAGATAAAAAGTCGGACAATTACAAGATTAAAAGTCGAAATTATGAGAATATAAATAAAGAAATTACTAGATAAAAAAAATCAAAATTACAAGGTAAAAAGTCGAAAAATAATGAGATAAAATGTCGATATTATGAGAATAGAAATCCATAAATTACAGGAAAACAATTAAAAAATAATGAGATAAAAAGTCGAAATTACAAGATAAAAAGTCAAAAATATTAGATAAATAGTCAAAAAGTTGCGAGATAAAAAGTCGAAAAATTACAAGATTAAAAGTCGAAATTATGAGAATATAAATACAAAAATTACTTGATAAAAAAATCAAAATTACAAGGTAAAAAGTTGGAAAATATGAGATAAAAAGTAAAAACATTACAAGATAAAAATTTGAAATTATGAGATTCATGTTTTGTAGTCCCTGCATCCCTTCACTCTCCGTGCTTCCCCTCTCTCGCCCAGCCATGTAAACGTTATGCAATCCTAAACAAGGTAACTAATTCTACTAAATTAATTAATGGTATAGACAGGTTTAAAGTAAGTCTCAATGTACTCACAATCCATTTCTCTATCATATCAAACAGCAGCCAGAGCTCACTCCAAAGTAAAGCTACTGCTTTATTATTTAGTAAGATTTCTTCCTTTCTACTATCTCATAATTATGACTTTATTATCTCATAATTTCAACATTTTATCTCATAATTATGACTTAATATGGGAAAAATAATCTCAACAAAGCCAAGTTTTCATTTAAAAAAATTTAACTTGCAGAAATGTATTATCGCCATTTATCTTTGTCCAAAAAAAAAAAGAAAAGGCTTGTCCTCAGTTCCCTTCCTCCGTTCATCTTGTAGCATGTCTCCCCTCACTGTATCTTGTAGCATGTCTCCCCTCACTGTACATGCTTTGTAGTTGCTGATTTGTGAGCACAGTAAATACAAACCTGAGGTGTTTTTACTCACAGACTTATATTCCAGGCCAGTCAAACTCCTCAAAGTAAATCACACAGTAGAGGTCGGCAGCAGCTTCAGATCCTCCTGCTGTTTGTTTATAGCAATCAAAGTTATCTCCCCGGATTAAAGAAGTGATGATTTATTGACGTCAAAATCAGATATTGAATTTTTCCTGCCAGCCTCATCTCCCAGAGCAGGTCATTTCAAAGACTCCAGCAGCAGCGTGATTGCTCCTTGATTGCAACAGGCTCATGATTTTCAACCTTGAAAGTTTATTTTCACATTTGACTGACGCTGGATGCTTGAATTAGAAACGGGGGGAAAAAAGGTTCTTTTTATGACACATGAAGGTTGTATTAGAGTTGTTTTAAAGTGAGTTTGTATGAATATTCAACTGGTAAATATGTGGAAAGCAACAACACATTAACTGAAAAAATATGCTCTTTAAAATAAGAAATAAAAACAAAAACTGGAGGGTGGTATTAAAATAAGCAAAAGTGTCTCTCAACAAAACAGAATATTTCACTTCATTTATAAAATATATTTTTAAGAACTAGTGGCAAATAAACAGCACAGTGTTTTTAAACAGTGTCCAGATTTAGAACAGGTAATTATTTTTATTTTTATAAGGTTAACAGTGAAGCATTATTTTACTCAGAATGTAGGAAATTGCCTAAATTTATGGTACAATTTTATGTCACTAATCTCAAAGTACAAATATATACCCTTCATTGTATTTCCTCATTTGTGTTTCCTCATTGGTATTCCATCCCCCACATTTCCAGATTACATGCTAGAGATATATTAAGGTGACTAATTTCTGAGTCATGTACAGAAGAAAAAATAAGCTATGTAAAAATTAAATAAATGGTTGAAGTCCCCGGAGATCAGGAAGAAGGCACTCTGGTGGTCTTTCTGGAGATCAGGAAGAGGGCACTCTGGTGGTCTGTCTGGAGATCAGGAAGAGGGCACTCTTGTGGTCTGTCTGGAGACCAGGTAGAGGGCACTCTGGTGGTCTGTCTGGAGATCAGGTAGAGGGCACTCTGGTGGTCTGTCTGGAGATCAGATAGAGGGCACTCTGGTGGTCTGTCTGGAGATCAGATAGAGGGCACTCTGGTGGTCTGTCTGGAGATCAGGTAGAGGGCACTCTGGTTGTCTGTCTGGAGATCAGCAAGAGGGCACTCTGGTGGTCTGTCTGGAGATCAGGAAGAGGGCACTCTTGTGGTCTGTCTGGAGATCAGATAGAGGGCACTCTGGTGGTCTGTCTGGAGATCAGGAAGAGGGCACTCTGGTGGTCTGTCTGGAGATCAGGAAGAGGGCACTCTGGTGGTCTGTCTGGAGATCAGGAAGAGGGCACTCTGGTGGTCTGTCTGGAGATCAGATAGAGGGCACTCTGGTGGTCTGTCTGGAGATCAGATAGAGGGCACTCTGGTGGTCTGTCTGGAGATCAGGAAGAGGGCACTCTGGTGGTCTGTCTGGAGTCTGGCTATAGTGTTGAGAACGTTGGACGCCGTAGTCTGGTTGGCAGAGGGGGGATGTAAACAGCTACCAGTATGACATGTGAGATCTCCCTGTGCAGATAATATGGTCGGAGGCCCACAGCGCTCTCGCTGCTATCCCAGTCTGCCCGGACAGTCTGGAAGCCGTCAATGGAGACGTTGTGGTCGGGAATATCCTGATGCAGCCACGTTTCTTTGAAGCACACCATGCTACATTCCTGAAACTCCATCTGACTCCTGGCTAGTCCTGTTAGCTTGTCCATCTTATTATCCAGAGATCTCACGTTGCCCATGATGAGAGAGAAGAGACACGGCTTCTATCTCCTCTCCATAAACCTCTGTCTTCTTAGACCAGCTCTCCTCCTTGTAGCTCTATGCCTCCTCTGCCTCCATGTGTCCTAAATCTCCAGAGTTCAGCAGGAACATCCAGCAGGCCGAGCCGATGAGCCGGCCGGCTTCAGCTCAACTAGCTGAGTATGAGTAAAAACAAAACAAAGCGGGGTGCAGGGAAACAGTAATGTGAGTAAAAGTTAAAGTTGGTGATTTCATCGTGAAAAACTGTCCACAACTCTCACCAATGTAAGGTCAAAAGAGGTCACAACTTCAACAAACTGCCAGAGAGAAATATCACAAAGTTTGATGAAGAAAGAAGAAAAATCCGAGAGAAGAATGAACGAAGAGGAGCGACTCTAACAGGTCTAGATTGAAATAGTGACAAACCACACAATGGGTTGTCTCTTTGCAAATAAAAGCTGAGTAAGCATTTACCTGGAAGTATCTAACTGCATGAAAGTTTGGCAGTGAGAAGTCAGTCAAGTTCTTTTAACATTATATATCAAAGTCATTGCTAACATTGGAGCAGGATAGGCAAAAAGACGTACATATTCTGAAGTATTGCTTTCAGATGGAGAAACTCTACAACCAGGGCTTTGTTAGCTAAAAGAGCAACGCAGCTAAGTACAGGATTACGTTACGTTATTCCAACACTAATTGGGACACTAGAGCACACCTGGGCTGTGAAGGACAACGTTAAATCAGTGTATCTGGTCACCTAATGTAAGCTAAGTAACGTTTTTGTCATTGTTCCTTAGTAGTTTAAAATGTTGCGTAGCTACAGATCAAACATTACCTCATCACTCTTTATCCTGCAAAAAGTTATCATCAGCAAAGAAAGGTAGTTTGAAAAAGACGTTCTGTTGCCTCCACAACAAATACACAGGTCTGCACGAGACACATCTTTACCAAAGTGGTGTTGGTGCTCATGGGAAATGTAGTTTCTTTAATTGATTTTGTCCACAGGGGTCGCCAGAATCAACACAATGTAGAAACTCTTCACAGTGCTTTGAATTGACTTTGAGTTTATTGCTCTGATATAAAAACGTCTTTGTTCTGATGGTTTGTAGATAAACATGGTAGATGTGTTGTGGTCTGGACTGGATTCTGCTGGATTATATGAAAGTTCAGATGCTTCAGGGCTTAGATTAGTGTGTGAATCTTTCTTTCTAGGTAAATAGGTATGCAGGCCACACTGTTACAAAACACTGGGACAGACGGAGTAGCCAATGACCGTCCAATAGTCGATCCAGACACTTGAAATTGGGTCTTTTCTGCAAATAGAACTGTCGAGAAACTTCCCTCTAATGGAAATCTAAATTCAAAGACTTTTCTTACAGGATTACTTTTAATCCATGGCTGTGAAACAAGCCTAGACTGTCTCCATTCCAGCTCTATTCTCAGAAATCGAGTGTCTACAGGCGTGTTGGAGTGTGTGCGTCCGTGCATGTGTGCTTCTCTCTGGCACACGCTCAGCAGTAAAGCAACTGTTGATTTGAGAGTTGGGATTAAAAAGTAGATTGCGTTCCTTGGACCGACACCAAACTTTTCTGGAGCCAGCGTGGAGATTGACGGAGACTCACTAATTGATACAGTTTTCCCTCTGCGCTCCTCTCTCTCCAACCGAAGCCCCTGCTGGGGAGATAAGATGCTCTTTATTCTCTTTTTTCATCACTCCTTTCCTCCTCCTCAGCTATTTGACCCAATTTATCAGTGGCAGATAAAGCCAAACAAATCAGGGAGTCGCGGCTTCAAACTCGGTGCCCTTTGGCTGGTGTTGAATGCATCGCTCCTCCTGACACTCTCTTTCTCCCTCTCTTTCTTCTCTTTGATCTTGCCGTTCAATGTTTCCTCTTTTTCTCCTCCTTCCTTCCTTCCTTCCTTCCTTCCTTCCTTCCTTCCTTCCTTCTACATTTGAAGTTCTGATAATCAATTGGTCATAATTTGAGTGATGAATTTTCCCTCTGTTGTTTTTCAGCATCACGTTATGACTCTTGATTTTGATGGAGTATAAGAATAAAAGTTTGGTGTTTTATCTCCAAAGCTGGCAGCAGGCTGAGGGTATTGATTCTATGTTTCATAGTCAGAGTGGACTAAGACCTCTTTAATATTTGAAAGCAGCAGACAGCAATGAAACCATATATCACTGTTTAAACACTGCGAAATGAGAAACTTTGAGTTGCAGTCATGGCATTGTGTTGTAATTGTATGTTCCCCTAATTTAAGATATGATGTTTACAGCATGTTGTAAACTAAGGTAGGGCTGGGTGATAATTTGATAATGATAATTATCGTGGTATCATTTTTCTCAATATAAATAAAACAAAAGTTCGATAAAAATGTGACATATTTAAACCTGCAATTACACCCCCCAACCACCGGAAAGAGTTGGGGGGTGTAACAGAAGAAGACTGTATTGAACAGCCAATCATATCGCAGGGTGAGAGGTAGGCGGGGCTTAAAGACGTTCAGAGCTGAATGTAAAGCTGAAACGAGCGACAGCGACACTGAAGAAAACTCAAAACCTAGCAGCTCAAAGCAGAGTCGTTAGTCTGACACTGAGTCGACTCTGTGTTAACTATTAACTTCATACACTTCATTAAATCTACTTTCAGGATGTGGGGAAAGGAAGAGCACAGAGACAACTTCTGCTGTGAACACGTTTAATGTCCACCACGACCGTAGGACAACTGAACACTGAATAACCGTGATGCCTTCACTGCACTGTGGGAAACAACATCACTCTGCCTGTAACCCTTAGTAATCTTAAAGGAGACTACAACTCAAAACAATGCTCTACTAAACTGATACACAGAACACAATTTGATATATATTTTTTGTACATTTAAATCAAAGTATGGAAATAATCTCAACCTGTGAAAAATAAGAATCTACAAACTAAAACTTGACAAAAATCTCATCTTACTTTAAAGACCTGCTTCCTGTTAGCACCGTCAGAAATGATGGACTCAAGAAGTTCATCAACTTTCACTCAGGAGCAAAAATCTGACTTTACAATTAAATGAAATCATGCTTGGATATTTATCGTGATAATTATCGATATCGACTGATGTGAAATATTTTATTGTGACAACATAATTTTGAATATCGCCCAGCTCTAAACAAAGTGATTAATTGTATGTAGGGCTAATCTTTAGTTCAAGAGGAGATTTTAGAAAGGAATAATTAATGAGTGTTGTATTCATTTGTACTCCCGTTTCCACTTCCATATAGTAGACTGGTAGTCCATCCATTCAATCCCTGTGATATCCGATGTGTCTCCCCTTTGTTATATTTCAGCCTGAAATGTTGACCACATGACAGTGAGCTAACTCAGCTAACACTCTACTAACTAGCTAACAAGCTATTTCTTGTGTCCAAGTGATTTTGTGAAGATAGAATTAACTTTAAAAGAACTTGTATATTTAGTTTTAACAAGTTTGAATCTGAGTTTAGTTATTCTGCTAAAATATGGTTCTACATTATAAACAGATCACAGATTTATCAGCTGTCAGTCAAATTAGCCTCTCCCCATGACTACAGGTAGTTTCTATCAGGTCTCACTCCGTCTGTGAAGTAACGCCCTTCCTTTCATCTTCCTACTGTGAGGCAGGAACCTCATATCTCCATATTTAGTTATTTATTCTAAAATGTATGTTTTTGGCATAGACTGTATATAATGGACTTAGTCTCAGTGACGTCACCCATCTGTTCCTGAAGCGCTGTTTTGAAGCCGTTCATCGCCGGGAGCCATATTGGAAATGTTGAACTCAACCTAACTTCTGACATGCTAGTGTGAGGTAAAGAGGCGGGATTTGAGCCTCCTAGCTAACAGCTACAGTGTTCCCGCTAGGGATGCACCGATCCTACTTTTTATGTCCCGATACCGATATCGATCTCTGGGCTTTGGTATCTGCCGATACTAGCCGATCCGATCCTGGTATTGATTTAACAATCTCTTCTCCTTAATGAGAGGATAGAATCATGTTTTGGCAACTTCAGGCTTTTCTGACTTGATGGTGAACTGTACCTGGGTTCCAAGTGCTAAACCAGAGGCTTGAATCCCTTTATTTCAAGGATCCTGAACAATTAAATCCAATAACCTGTCTGTTTTTTCACACTTTGAATCCATTGATAGGAGGTTTCTTGCTTCTTTGTTGTAGAATGCTTCTGACGTAAACTTCCTCCTTTAGGCTTCCATTATATTTTTCACTGCCATCCGTTGAAACATTAGCGCTGCACATGTTGCAAGTTTTCAGCTGAGTTGTTAGCAAAAGAAGCGTGACATGCAGCTAAACTACAGAGCCTCTGTAGTTCTCCTCCATCATGCTCCACCGGGTAAAAATGCACAGACCGGCCGGCGCTAATGACGTAGGAGACGCACATGGCTGTTGTAAACACAGAAAAGCATAGAACTGAGATGAATAGATCTGCCATGTGGATCGGCACTATATATCGGCCCTTTGTCGCCGATATCCGATCTAGCTTTTTGAGTCAGATCTAGCCGATACCAGGATCGGATCGGTGTATCCCTAGTTCCCGCCTGTCAATCAAGTCAGCAGTGCCTCTCATAATGAAAAACTTGGAATCTTAATATCTTCGACATTGCAGCGTTCCGAAAAATTCACACCCCCGTACAGTGTGTGCCGATCGAGAAATTAGCTATCTGTAAACTGTAAACATGTTTATTTCTGCTGTAAAGATGGTCTTCTTTGAATTGGTGTGTATGTGGTTTCTGGTGCTTCTGCAGCCAGCCTCTAGTGGACACTCGATGAACTGCAGTTTATAACACTTCCGCATTGTCTTCAATTCTTGCATCCAGAGGATGCCGCTTTGTTTTTGGTCTCCCTCAGTGCCTGTCAGTTGCGATTACAAAGTTTCAGCCAATGAAAACCATTAAAAAGAGCTTGTGACTGAATCCCCTCAGTGTTCTGTTATTAAAAAAAACATTTTTGTTAATCTTCCTGATAAGCTGTAGTTTTGGAGATATGAGGTTTCAGCCTTCAGAGAGCTACTCTTTGAGTCAGACTACGGTTTCCTTGTCATGTTATGTAAACATTGATGGATGGTTTGAGTACTGCTTACATGTAAAAATGATCCAAAAGCAAGTTCTTATTTCTAAAACTCCACATTTCCACATGTTCCACTGCTGGCACTTTGAGAGTATCACTCACCTCCTCCTTTAATCTCACATTTTTACTCTTGACTCACCCTCTCAATTTAGCACACCAGCACACCTGGAGTCCACCCTCACGCCTGGACTTGAAAACATGCCATCAAGGTTGTGTGCCCATGTAATAGGATGAGAGGAATCATGTTAGGAGCTTTGTGCCCCCAGCCATGGCCTGCCGGCTCGCTCTGATGCCCGGGTTTCAGCTTTCTGCGGCCACTTAACCGCCCTGGAGGGGATAAACACTCGAGCTCAAGCTCTCCCAATCTGTCCACTGCGAAGGGTTTTTAAGTGTCAGTGTTTTACCTTTTGACCTGGAGTGGCTCACACTTAGCCCCGCTAAAACCGGCACAGGTTTGGCCGTAGGATCAAGCGCTCTCTCTCAGTTGCTCTTTTAAGCTGGCAAAACATAATTTACTTGACTCCAGCACTGCGACTCCCCTGGGCCCAGAGCCGGGGAAGTTTACAACACAGCTAACTGGCTGTAAAGGGATTTGGAGGCTTGAGTTTCTCTCGTATAAACTGTGGAGAGAGGAGGACGGGGAATGCCTTTTAGCACTCTGGAAAATGATGAAGCAGCTGAGCTGGAAACACAATAAAAGTATAATAAGAGTAGTGTCTGAAGACCACCTTTTAGTGATATTACTGCATTCCAAGACTTCAGCAGTTAACTAACCAAACTGACAAACCGTGAGACAGGTTGAAATGAATTTGAATCACCTTTAATGAACATCTCTTTGTTTGTAAGTTACGACGAAATCACGGCCTGTATTTCATCCTTTATAGACTCTCCTCGGCTGGTCTCCAGGTTTAATAACTGCAGCCAGAGTTTATTAGGTAACAGATTTTAATGTTTCATTTATAGAATTCATCTGTTTAAGAGAGCTGTGGACATACAGCATGGATTTGAGGAAGTTGAAGCTTCCTCACTGCCGTGGGAATACACTACAAGCAAATCCTAAAGTGGACAAAATGGAATAAAAAAGGCTGAAGATGCTTCATTTAGCTGATCGGTAGGAAATAAGACCACCTATGTGCACATGTTGCTGTGTTTCCTGTGCTGCTGTTGTACTGTCAGTGAAAAACAGGTAAAACCTTTTTATCTGCATGGTTTTATTTAACTTTGAACCACTATTATTGTTGTTTTTATAATTATTGATTTAAAAAACACAGATTTAAAGTGGTTTTAGATTTTATAATGATAATAATAATGATGATAATAATAATGACGATAATAATAATAAAAATACAAATAATAATAATAATAATATAATATTCAAAATTAAAATAAAAAAATAAAATGATAATAATAATAAAATTGAAAAAATAATATTGATAACCAAGCTAATAATAATAATGATTAAAAAAGATACTAATAATTTAAAACTAATAATGATAATAATAAATAAAAACTAATAATGATAATAATAATAGCAATAATGCAATTAAAAAGATTAAAATGATAATAATAATAATAATAATAATAATAATTATTATTATTATTATTATCATTATTATAATAATGATAATTATAATAATAATAATAATAATAATAATAATAATAATAATAATAATAATAATAATAATGATAACAACAATAATAATACAAATAAAAAAATAGCAATGATTAAAAAAAATAATAATAATTAATTTATTTGTATGGCACCTTTAAAAACAAATGTTTACAAAATGCTGACAAACAGCATGGTAGGATTCAGATGACAAAGTAAACCTTTGACAGACAGAGAGGAGTGAAGGAATTCTAACAATGCAAAAAACAAAATACAACACAAAAGATTAAAAATAATAAATGCAACTTGAACAGAATAAAGTTGTGAGAGAGTAGAGCAATAAATCATTGTTATGGAGGAATGTAAAAAAAACACACGTTTTAATTAGACTAAATAATATCAGAGAAAATAGAAAAGGATAGATTAAGAAAATGAAAATAAATGAAAAATGAAATAATAAAACAATAAATAATCAAATGAAAAAAATTCAACTTAATTAGTTAAATATAAACAAATAACATGAAATAAAAGGCGGTAAAAAGGATGCCAGTCTGTAAAAGTGAGTCCTAAGAAGAGATTTAAAAGATGGAGAAAGCTCTATCCCCTTTCGATTTGAGCCCAGACTTTGGAACGACCAGAAGTGCCTAACCTGAGGAAATAATACTGCAAGATGGGTTTTGGAAGGCATTTCGTGACCCCCCCCCCCCTATCAGTGTTTGGCGACCCCCACTTTGGGAACCACTGATTAACTGGACAGTTTTCCATGTGGTTGTAATGAAACCAGAATTGTAACTATATCTGTGCCTGTTTTGAAACCAGGGCAACAAAAACACCTTCCTCAAAGTGTTGGTTATTTTCTTTCTTTGTATCCCCATCCAGCAAACAGTACTGGTACGAAAAAGTCACGCAACACACACCATAATATGCAATAAAAGGCACAATAAACAGTGAATGTAGAGACCCAAAATCAAATGTTCCCTCCAGGGACCGCATGTTGGTGTCTGTATTCAGAGATCCCAGCGAACCCAGCTCCCCTCTACACGTCTGTGAGGAGGTGTGGACACATTTATCAGTTCTTTAGAGCATGACTGTGAAAACGTCAGAAAACATCATCTCATGTCTTTGTTTTCTATAAGCTGGGTACACACAATGAGATCATCTGTCTGATTTTGGGCCTGACCCCCTCTTCCTGACCAAAGTCAGCAAAGGCTCAATTTTCCTGATTGTTCCAAAGATTATCTGGACAGATTTTCCTGTGTTGTGAGGCGTGTTAGTGATTTAACTTCCCTGTATCTGCGCAGGAGATGACTGATGCCATCAGATAACCTGCTGGGTGGAGGGACCCTGTGACGTGGAGCATAACGATAACCAATCAGGAAGGAAGGAAGTCAAACACAGCAAGGGAAAGAACAGTAAACACGGGGAGATCCGGTCTGTTGAGTCGGCAATCTTTTTTAAATCCCTTCTTAACACAGACTTTTATCACAGAGCCTTTCCTGATTTTATCAGAACTTTATTTTACTTTTTACTTGAGTTGAACCAAATTAATATATATATTTTGAAATGATTTTATTCATTTAGAATTAATTCAAAGTATTTTTATGTCTTTTAAAATATGTTTTATTTCGTGATCTAGCCAATTTATGGCCTGCTTGATTTATTTTAATGCCCATATAAAACACTTTGTCACGTGTTCTATAAATTAAATTATTTAAAATAAATACATATGTCAAATTATGAACAGAGACCCAACACCAAGACAGGATAAGCCTCTGTCTGACCACACCTTAATCCACCATGAGCATTGCACCTCACAGTATTTAGCTAGTTACAGCGGAGAGGACAAACTTCCTTTAACAGGCAGAAACCTCGAGCAGGACCAGACTCATGTTAGACAGACATCTGCCTCAACCGAGTTGGGTCTGGAGAGAGGGATAGAGGAGAATAAGAGAGAGAGGGAGCGGTGATAGTGATGAGACGAGTAGTAGTAGCTGTTGCCGCTGGAGTCCAGCACATCTGTATCAGCTGGAGTCTGGAACGTCCACAGCAGGAGGACGTCTACGGCAGCTCAGAGGAACCTACGAGACAAGGGAGCTCAGGGACTCCAGAAAGGTCTATGGGTAGTACCTTTAATGGGACAGGGAGAGTTAAAGTAAGTGTTGGGGGGAAGGGGGTGAGGTAGGATCCCAGTGTGTCAGTCTAAGCCTATAGCAGCATAACTAAGAGCTGGTCCAAGCCTGATCCAGCTCTAACTATAAGCTTTATCAAAAGGGAAAGTTTGAAGCCTACTCTTAAAAGTAGAGAGGGTTTCTGCCTCCCGGACCCTGACTGGTAGATGATTCCAAAGGAGAGGGGCCTGATAACTGAAGTTCTCTACCTCCCATACTACTTTTCAGACCCACTTATTCCAGCATGGAAGTGTTGCTGAAGTCATTCTGTAAGTTAGCTTTGGAACAACTTTGGTATGAGAAGCTGAGAGACAAACAGAGTGAGCAGATTGAGATGAGGTGTGAGGAGTATAGAAAGAAGAACCTCTTGTGTAGATAGTGTGGTCTATGAAAGCTGAATGAAGGCTTTGCTGAGTCCACATGTTGGAGGACTGCTTACGTTATCACAAGTTTTTTGTCTGATGGTCTCAAAGGTGTTTTTTTTTTTATTTCACACATCCTCTTCTTCTTCTTCTTGTGTCGATATTCCTGCAGAGCTCTCTCATAAATAAATGCAGCGCCTCTCAAAACAAACTAAGACAGGAATGTTCCAGCCTCACTTACCGGAGCTGTTTCCTGTCCTCCTGTATTCAGCGGACTCAGAGCGGGTCCGTGCGTCTGAATATGAAAAGCATTTAAACGCCTCTCTGAACCTTTTTGCTCCTCTAAGCAGGTCTCCAGGCAGAACTGCATTTCCACACACACCACATGCTGTGATTTAAATTCTGCTGAGCTTGATGGATTTCTGTGTCTCCTCCTCCTCCCTCTCCTCCATCCAGGTTTAGTCCAGAAAGTAGACCAGCGCCTTCCAGTGGCTAACGAGTACCTGCTGCTGTCAGGCGGGGCTCGGGAGGGAGTCCTGGACCTGAACCCTGAAGACTTGGGCGACTACGCCAGAGGGGCCGACTTCGACCTGGACTTCACCTTGCTGGTGCCCGCCCTGAAACTCCACGACCGCAACCAGCCCGTCACCCTGGACATGAGACACTCCCCGCCCTGCCACTCCTGGCTCAGCCTCCGCCTCTGCGACTCCAACATCCTGTCCCGCTGGAGCGTCTGCTGCCAGGAGGAGAACGGACTTCACAATGAGGAAGACGAGGAGGAGGAGGAGGAGGAGGGAGAAATGGGTGAGTGATAAAAGTAGAATAATGACTTCAAGGGCAGAGGAAGAAATGAGTGATAAGAGAGACTGAAAGGAGGAGCAGGAAGGTGAAGAGAGAGAGTGAGAACAAGAGGACCAGCAGCAGACTGGGAAGAAAGCTGCAGAATGAAAGATGAACAGATAAGTGAAGGGAGGGAGGAGGGGAACGCAGCACAGGCCTATTAGGTGAAGTGCAAAATGCCCCCCATGAAGACTTGTTAGAACTTAGAACTGAAAGTTCACCGCGACATCAATCTGCCACATTTTGTAAAAGAGGAAAACTCCTGAGAAGAGAGAAATCAGCAACAGTTATTCAACTATTTGGATCATAAATTTGATAATTTTATTCCAAAGGGATCAGCTGGGACTATTTGGCAGAGTGTAGATGGTTACACAGATAATGTAAAGGATAGCACGGGACTTCCACCAGATCCGTGTCTGGTCTGTCTCTGATCCACTGCGATCCGTCTCGTCCATCCACACCCACCAGTTGAGTTTTCAGAACGCAGCACGGAGCAGGACCGCCAGACAGCTGGAGTCATGTGACCGAGGTTTTCCCGTTGTAATCACTGAATGAAGGATTCTCCTCCTCCTCTCCTCATCCATGTTGTCTTTCTGGTCCTCTGAAAACCTCTGACCTGTTGACTCCAGGCCTGGCTCCGCTCATCATGACTTTGGTTTGTTGTTGTAGTTAAGTGAAATACGATCTGGTGATAACACAGAGTGTTTTATTCTGAAAATTAACCGGATGTTTTCATTTTGTTTTGGTGAAACCTGACTTCCTGTCCCGCTCCATCTGCTCTGTTGAGATTGATGCGTCGGCAGAAATAGAAGTCTTGTGTATCCGACGCAGCCGGAACGCAACTGAGCGGATCCAGTGGAAGTTAACACATTGACTATAATATAAACCAGGTCCGGTGCTGTGACGGATCAGAGACAGATCTTGTTGAATTTGGCTGTTAGTGTTTGTAAACTCCACACAGCTATTTAAAAGGGTGTTGGCTCTTAAAAGTGATGGACATATCTGTCCATCATGCTGCAGAATAAAGCTCCTCTTATTCCTCTTGGAACATGTTTCCTTAATTCCTCCCCGCCCCCTCCCGAGGCATGGTTCCTTTTTCAGAGGGAGTAAGACAGTGAGTGAATGAAGCATGGATGCAGTTTGAAGAGATGAGGAATGCACCCTCTATTATCATCAACACTTACATCTGAAACATGCCTTTGTTTGATTTTGATTTCTCACTTTCTGTGAACAAAAATGAGACACCAAATTCAGTTTAGACATCGAGCAGGAACTCTCTGGAACAAGACAGGACATGGTTCTCCATCTTATGACTCAGGATTATAACAGAGCATGTTGAGCAAACAAGATCAAAAACCCGATGCAGTGCTGTGACGGATCAGAGACGGACCGGACACGGATCTGGTGAATTTTGGCCGTAATGTAGAGTTAGCTAGCCTGAAGGAGTTTTATTTGGCTTAAACTTTACATCATCCGGCTTATTATCAGGCTACCAATTACTTGATGACACTAAGTATTGATCTACAGATGATTTTATTGGTTTATAAATGAGTTATTTTTACATCTAAACCAAATAGTCCCTCAGTTTTGACAGTGTGTAGTGCTTTTATTACAGCAGTAATCTTATGAGATGACAGAATTAAATTAACATTTGAACATTTTCATCACTATTAAAGTCGAAAACATTATCGTTGTTTTTCATCGTCTTTCTTAACAGATGCAGAAAATAAACAACGCTTTAGTATCAGGTCTTCCTTCCTCATAACTTTTAAAGGCATTAGTGATCAGAAGGAAAAAAAACAAGTAAAAATAATTATTTACCTGGTAAGTAACTCTGATAAGATTGGTCAATCAATGCATTTAACAGTCTCATAGCAGACCACTGTACCCTAAGACTGCAGACAGGGATGCCATCATGCAGATGCAAGTCTGGTGCATTCAACATCTGCCAGTTTGGTTGATTGTGACCAAAAATGTTAAGAAAAAACAACCAAATGTTTACTGGTTAATTAAAAGAAAATTTGAAAAGATGCCGAGAGTTAGTGGACTGAAAGGGTTAATCATGTTCCGGGTCCTTCATGCGGACATGCTTATCCTCATCTTCAAATCCCATTAAGAAAAAATGAAACAATGACAGAGAAAGTCGCTGATGTTCCTTAAAGAGCTCGAACTAATAACTGGATTTCAACACAATGAAACACCTGATTAATGAGTGATTGATTCTGATTCATTCATCTTTAGGTCCAAGTGTATATTTATGCCAAATTCAAAGAAAACCTTTAAATACTCCTGAGATATGTTTGTGAGAATGAGGCAGGTATAACTCAGAGGAACATTAAATCTCTACCTTTGACCACCTTAGTGCGGTACATTTATCCTTCAGTTTAAGTGGGTGTACATGCCAGTTTTGATGTTCCCTCAAGGTGTTATCTTGTAGCAAGCTCACCAGTCTGGTCCAGGTAGATGGACCAATAACCTAAAACTGAACGCCTCTAGAAAGGACTGTTTCCAGCCGGGCTGAGAGGAGATCAAATGCAGCCAAACACAGAGAAAAACTGGTGTATCATTCTTTAAAGTACAGGGTGATGTGTGTATGGTTCATTCACTCCTTTTATTATTCCTGAGTCTTCATTGAGTCCAACCCTCTTTCTCCCCCACCTCAGGTAAGGGCTCCATCCCCTCCCTGGGCTCTCCTCACTCTCTGGACGGCTGCTACTTCTCCCCCAGCCTGGTGACGGACTGGTTCTGGGGGGTGGTCAGTGAAGCTGTGGAGGAGCTGAGACGCAGCCCCCAGAGAGGCATCCCCATCCCAGACCGACTGGAGAGGAACGGACCCCTCACCACCATCATCCTGCAGGTACAGATGGCAACAGTTAGCATGCTAAGATGCTAATTGGACGAAGACAGCTGGACTCTTTTCGTCTGAGTGGATAATGAATATTTTGAATTACCCCTGTGGTGTTTTCTTTAAGCAAAAGAAGAGTTCATATTCAGAGTTACACACCGCAGACCACTGAGTCTGTCTTTAAGTAACACCAACTCTTCAACCACTTGAATTCAGCTTTATTTCCCATCATGCTTTGTGGCTCTAAGAGAGGTCAGAAAGCTCCTGAGAGCTTGTCAGCTCTGAAAAGGTGTTTTTCAACCGGAGGAACTTACCCCTCGACCGGTGGACCCAGGGTCTAAATTTAGTTCAGGGGTAGTTAATCTCCCCCCTGAAAAAGCCCCTGCTAGAGGGGTAGTACTTTTCAAAGGTCCCGGGACTTTGGGGGGTGGGGCCTGCAATGCTGAACGTGTCTGATTGGTAGATTAACCGCAGTGTTTTTATTCCTCCCTCCGTCCACAATAACATCACACACATCTGTGATTCACTTGATTTCTCTTTCTTTCATTAGTTTTTATTTGTTCTATCTTTTTTGTATGTGTGTGTACTTTTCAAAAGAAGAAGCTGTGATTCTCTTGATTTAGCAGCTTGTAACAGTAGTCTTCTCTCAGCCCACCGTGAATGCGTCTCTCCTCCCGTGTTCCGGTTTTAAAAGTGACCCTGTAAACTGGAGACCTTCAGCTGAACATGTCAGTGTTTGTGGAGTTTACACAGCTGTTGAAACACAGAGGGAGTTCCTGGGAATGCAAACTAGTTTAGTTTTTATTAAGATTTCTAAATATCCTCATCAGATATTTAATGATCGTCTAAAGACGTTTATGAGGGATGCATCCGGCTGAGAGTCTCCAGTTAACAGGGTCGCTGTTTAAACCAAAACACCGGTCGATCTCTGCGATCACGGCTTTTTGAGTTCAAAAGGATTTTAAAGCCGTGTTGAAACGTCTTTGCTACTCGCGCTTATCTCCTCTCACGTGTTGATTCAGTGAATCCATCTGTGATGAAATATAGCACCATCTAAAACAGCACCAGCTGAGTCTCTTCATGCTAACAGGCTAACTGTTGTGTTGCTCATAATGATACCTGCCTGTCCGTCTGCTTCTATGGTGTCATCTGTGATGAATGGCATTTGTCTTTGTGTTACTGCCCTCTACTGGTCTGGTGGTGTAGTGCATTTACTTTTTTTCTCCATACATCACTGGCCTGATTTACACAATCTACCCGGGACTTCAGCCAACAATGGGGGCACAGGAACCTTTTAGTTCAGGGTAAAGTAGTTCTGGGAGCTAAAAGACCCCAGAACTCTTGGTCAAAATGCACCTGAAGAATTACAAACAAGAGCATCAGCTAAGGAGTGACACTCTGTATGTAGTTACTTCTTAGTGCCTGCTCCAGCTGCCACCTGGACAGTCAGACAAGATGATTAACTGCACGCTGCTGTGACAGCCTGTGTTTACATGTTCAGCAGCAAAGACTCACACTGACTGATGCGTCAGGCTGTTAAAAGGAAGCAGGATGTTTTAGTATTAACTGAGGACAGGGTTTGTGGTGTCCTAATGTTCTCCTGTCCTCCTCCCTGCAGGCGGGCTCCAGCCGCGTGCTGTACGACCTGCTGCCTGTGGTGTCGTTCCGGGGCTGGCCGGCCGTAGCCCAAGGCTGGCTGACTGCCAACCACTTCTGGGACGGTAAAATCACAGAAGAGGAGGCCATATCGGGCTTCTATCTGCTGCCCTGCTGCTCCCCACTGGGTGGTCGACCTGACAGGGAGTGGAGGCTGGCGTTCTCACGCAGCGAGGTGAGAGGGATTGTAGAAGTAATCTGTGCTCGGTGTCAGCCTGTATTGTGTTTCAGTAATCAATACAGCATCCCCGTCTGGTCTTACACTACCAGTCAAGGGTTTGGAAACACCTTCTCATTCAAGGGTTTGTATTTATTGTAATGATTGTAAACACTGTAGATTAATACTGAAGACATCAACACTATGAAAGAACATATATGGAATTATTGAATGAACCAAAAAGTGTTAAACAAAGCAGAATCTGTTTTATATTTTAGATTCTGTAAAGTAGCCCCCTTTTTCCTTCATGACAGCTTTGCACACTCTTGGTATTCTCTCAGTCTGCTTCATGAAGTGGTCTCCTGGAATGGTTTCTAATTACAGGGTTCGTCCACTTTTTTCATTGTCAAATTCAAGTACTTTTCAAGGACTTTTAAGGTCAATTTTCAAACCTTTCAAGTACTGTCAGCAGTTGTAAATTGCATAATGTGATAGAATTTCATGCACACACAAAATGGCAATTTCCCTTTTTTATTAACCAAAGTGTTCATGCATATTTACAGTATAACATATTATTAGCCCCCCACTCCACAGCCGCCGACTCAGGCACGTCACAGTATTTTTAGACGAGACTTGTCGCCGACCGACCGCGGTCATGCAATAACCTGCCCCGAGCTACAAACACCCCGCGGGTGACAGCGGTACAGCTGCAGGGAATCATCACACCACCTACACGTTATATGGCACAGTGCCTCTACATCACACATGTCTAGCATGTAGCATAAACAGGCGGTTAGCATCAACAAATAATAGGCTAATTAACGTGTAGGGCCAACGTGGTAGCTAGTTCACCTGTAAACTTACCTTTCATATGACTGCAGAGTGCCGACTCTCCCATAGCCAAAAGTCTGATCTCTTTTTTGCAGACTTTGCAGCAGGCAGCGCGTGGGTTTGCTCCACGTCTTATCCATAGTTTATAATTATGGTTTTCCAGACGAAGTTCATTGAACCAACAGCCTCCCGCCATGTTGGTCTACGCACTGTCCTCTAGGGGGCGACGTCACTTCACACATGACAACAGACCAGCATGTCACACATGCCAGCCCATCAGGGAGAGCGGTTATTTCTTTTTAACATTTGACTATTTTATTTCTCTCCATTTAATTGATCTGTTGAGTCAGATTGATGTTAATTGTGAAATATATATGCTTACAATTTCAAGCATTTACAAGCACTTAGACCCAAAATTCAAGCATTTTTCAAACCTTGAAAACACAACATTTAAATGCAAGCATTTCAAGGATTTCAAACACCCCTAGGAACCCTTTAATGAACATGAGCCTTGTCAAGAGTTCATTTGTAGAATGACTTGCCTTCTAAATGTGTTTGAGACCATCAGTTGTGTTGTTCAGAGGTAGGGTTAGTACACAATAGATAGCCCTATTTGACTACTGTTGTAATCCAGATTATGGTAAAACCAGATTATTTCATAGTTTTGATGTCTTCAGTATTAATCTACAATGTTGAAAATAATTACAATAAATAAAAACCATTGAATGAGAAGGTGTGTCCAAACTTTTGACTGGTAGTGTACATCTTGAAATCTCAAATATTCACATTAAACCTGCTCTTCATGTCTGTTCTTATTTAATCCCTGGGTGTGTTTCTGACTCTACCAGGTCCAGTTGAAGAAGTGTATCCCCTTCCCCATGGCTCAGGCTTTCCAGGCAGCCAAAGCCGTGTTGTCTCGTATCCTGGCCCGCCCGCGCACAGGCCTCAGCCTCTACCACCTGCGTACCCTCCTGTTCTGGGCCTGCGATCGGCTCCCCGCTGCCTACTTGTCCTCCCCCGACCCGGACACCCCTGGCCGCCTCCTCCTGGGTCTCCTCGACGACCTGGCTCACTGCATCCTGGGCAAAAACTGCCCAAACTACTTCCTGCCCCAGTGCAACATGTTGGAGCACCTGTCGGACAGCCAGGCCCTGCTCGTCGCCAGGAAGCTGGCCCACGTGCGCTCGGATCCCAGCGAGCACCTGCGGGCGGCTGTGGACCAGGCGCAGCAGGCCGGCCAGCTAAAGAAGGAGCTAACAGCTAGCACCAACGGTCACGGCTCCCCGGGGCACCATCCAGCCAATGGCATCATCTCACCGTCGGAGGACAAGCTGGCTCAGCGGCTGCAGCAGCTGGTCACCGAGAACCCCGGGAAATCCATATCGGTCTTCCTCAACCCCGATGATGTCACCAGGCCGCACTTTCGCATCGATGACAAGTTTTACTAATGAAGACATGCTGCTGGTGAGACGTGTGGACGTATACGTGGGTCAAGCTTACAGACGCACCCTGAGACGTCACATCAGAGACTACACACGGGGCTGGTGATGGTCTTCTGGACTCTGCACTCTCCTTCAGTTCTTTTCTTCACCCTAAGGCCGAACAGTGCAACAAAGCCTCGCTGCTTCACCGACTTTTGAAAACCAAAAACACTCAACGTCCGACTCCTGACGACAGACGTCCGATTTAAAGGACGCAGCACAACAGACAGTGATGTCACTCAGCTGGTGCCCTCTCCTAACGAGCTGGCCTTAACAAGACTTAACAGCTGGTGCTACGAAAACGAGGGCCGGCTTTAGTCATGTGGAAGAAGTCCAGTGGAGATCAAAACAGTTTGTGTGTGTGTGTGTGTGTCTGCGTTTGTGTGTGTGTGTGTGTGTGTATGTCAGCCTAAGGGTTTTCACACTACTGAACACTTCTGAAGAGAGTGGGAGAAACGCTCATGATCGCTGCGTTTCTCCTCGTTTTACTTCAGATCAGAGTGGGGAGGGTGGAATTAGAGAGGAACAACAAGGTGTGGCTGATGTAACTGAATGTAACGTTGTGAGGAGTCTCTTTTCTCTGTCAGCTACATTTTAGCCCCCTTGGTTTCACCCCACGCCTTGATTTAGAGCATGATTTCATACAAAACAAATCTTTCTCAGGTATTCATGCGTCTTATCTGTCTTACTGTACCTATTTAAGGTCTTTTCTTACATTTCAACGCCGCTTACATTTCATCCAGTAATGGAATGTACCAAAGAGACTTCAAAAAAAGAAGCCCCACACGTTCCTTTAACATCAAATGTATTTCCCCGACTCGTGCTCACAATGTTAATTAACCTCCTTCAGAAGGCCTGGTCACACTCACATTTAAAGCAGGTGAATTATTTTCAGCAAGTCATTTAATGCCCATGGATTCATCATCATAATAAGTGGATTTGCTCACACAGTTGTGACGCTGCGGGGAACAGAGGACGGTAGAGTCAGAAACAGGGAGGAAGCTATTAGCTGATTGGCTGCCGTGCTGCGTCTCGTTTTGTTTCACCTCCTTTGAGTTCAAACTGCTTTTTTTTAAAAAAAGGTGGTGTGCAGAAAGTTATAAAACGAGAGTTAATGGCACAATTACAGCTCCCAAAAATGGAGCATGAACTTATTAACTTATCCCCTCAGCGACCGGGCTAATGAGTGTTCTAGTGCTCGCTGACAACTAGCAAGAAGTAATCAGGCTTGTATTCTGCCCTCTTTCTCTTTAGAGCTCTTTATTAAGAAAGAGTGATCTCACAGACAGAGTGTTAGCTGAATCAAACTACTTACAGAACACTGAAAAGCCTTCCTTTTGGAGCAGACTTCATGTGGTCTGAAGAGGACTGCTGCATAAACCTGGGCTCTAGAAGCTCAGGAGACTAGCTGATGCAACATCAATCAATCTTTATTTGTATAGCGCCAAATCACAACAAATGCTATCTCAAGACACTTTTACAAACAGAGCAGGTCTAGACCACTCTATGTCAAATTATGAACAGAGACCCAACACCAAGACAGGATAAGACTCAGTCTGACCCCACCTTAATCCACCATGAGCATTGCACCTAACAGTATTTAGCTAGTTACAGCGGAGAGGACAAACTTCCTTTAACAGGCAGAAACCTCGAGCAGGACCAGACTCATGTTAGACAGACATCTGCTGAGACCGTGTTGGGTCTGGAAAGAGGGATAGAGGAGAATAAGAGAGAGAGGGAGCGGTGATAGTGATGAGATGAGTAGTAGTAGCTGTTCCCGCTGGAGTCCAGCACGTCCGTATCAGCTGAGGAGGACGTCTACGGCAGCTCAGAGGAACCTACGAGACAAGGGAGCTCAGGGACTCCTGAAAGGTCTATGGTTAGTAACTTTAATGGGACAGGGAGAGTTAAAGTAAGTGATGAGGGGGTTGGGGGGAAGGGGGTGAGATAGGATCCCAGTGTGTCAGTGCGCCAGTTCCCCCGGCAGTCTAAGCCTATAGCAGCATAACTAAGAGCTGTCTTTGGCACATATATTCTGGGGGTCATGGGCGGAAAAATTTGGGGACCCCTGGTCTATGGTGTAAGCGGGTGTCAGTTAAAGCACCAATGGGTGATTTATTCCTGAAATGGAAAATATTTATTGATGTCACTCAAACCACTGAAGGTGATTTGATGCAGTAGTTGAACGGTAGTGAATTAATTGAATTAACACTTGTGATTTAATAATAATGTAAATTGAGGATTAATAGGGTTGCAAAGGGGTGGAACATTTCCGGTAAATTTCCATGGGAAGTTAAACTGGGGAATTTTGGAAATATTCCAATAATTAAATTCCCATAATTCCCATGGAAAGTTTCCATGGGAATTATGGGAATTAACTGGGAATTGAGGGGAATTTAATGGAAAGGTATCATATCCAAGCATAAATGTTTGTTTTGTTATAAGCAGACATCCATCCAAAATAATACAATTAAAACAGATTGATTTGTAAGTAAAACTTTATCAAGTGTCAAATATTTTATTGAACAATCAATTCTTTCATTGAAGAACAAAAACATGAATGTTGAGTTAAATATTACTCATCCCCCCCGACCCAACCCATTCAAAAATTAACAAAAATGCAATCCCAACAAAGTCCTATTCAAAATGTTAAATGAAAAGAGCCCCTCTCTCCCTCCAACAAAGACCCATTCAACATGCCTCTAGCCTCTGCATTTTTGCTAAACCCTTTCAGGCAATGGGCTCTTCCTATGCTCTTCCTAAGTTCCCTATTAAGAGCCACCCTTCAATTTGATAAATTCCTGGTTTATTATTGTTAATTCCCATGGAAAGTTTCCAACTTTGAAAATTCAAAGAATTCCCAGAATTTTGCAACCCTAAGGATTAATAGATGACTAATCAAAGAGTGTGACCAGGCCTGAGAAAACAGTGAAGACATTGAAGGGCAGTAAATTCCTTGAACTAGTTCATAGAATCTGCTCTCTTTGCTTTTTGTAAAAATAAGTTTTTTATTTTGAGAACTTCCTGGAACTCCTTTAAATTCTTCCGTTCTGTTTTTTATACCCGAGCAGACACTCTGGTGTGTTTGCAGTGTGATGATGAACCTCGACATGGGGGTTTAGAATAAATAAACCTTTTATGGAGGAAGCAGGAAGTAAGTCGGTTAAAGTGTATCGATCAATTGAACCTGAACAGAAGGACGGGTGTGGAGGTGTGTGGAGGTGTGTGGAGTCGGGGCAGAATCAAGGTACTTCACTGTCACCCAGGACATCCTGCTTCACGTCACGTCGGCCCGTGACTTCACTTTGTGGTTCAAGAGAGTCCGTTTCTCGTGTTCACTTTGAGACCGGTTCTGACTTGACTGATTCTGATAATTGTCCCCCGTCTCCTCTGCTTGACTGGTCTTTTTTAATGAGCTTTGTGCATGTGTGTGTGTGTGTCTGTGTGTGTGTGTGTGTGTGTTTCCAACAAGAGACAAAACCACACAGCAAGACGCGGACAGACACCGAGATGCCAGCCAGTGAATTATCCCCTCAGTGGGTGTGTGTTAGTCGCTGGGTCCTATCGTTTCTCACCAGACGGGAGTCGTCCCGGGGGAGGAGGGATGGATGGAGGGAGGCAGGCTCTCCTCTGGTCCTTTGAAGAGGGAAGATGAGCCTTGCAGGGCCTGGATGACTGCCTCTCTGGGACTGTGGCTGTTTTTCTCTGCTTCTTTCTTTCTCTCTAACTCGTTTTATTTCCTCTCTCTCTCATGGCTCTCATTCTTTCCGCCCTCCTCCCAAAGCGATCGCTGGCTCGACTTCCCATCTTTAAAAACTCGAGGTCCAGTGCAACACAAAGCTCCTACACTGAATACTAGTCCAACCTTATGATTTAACGGTTTGGGCTGACTGGATGAAGAGCTGTACAGCATTAGAGTTTTTTTCTCATGCATTCATTAAAAGAGGAGGAGAGTGAACTTTGATTGGATGATGCTCACCGTCACTAAACTGCTGCTTCAAGTGATGGTGAACATGCAGGGTATAACACAAACAAGCACAAGGTGGTCACAGTTCTGTTTACATGAATATCAAAGTGGTGATGGTTAACTTTTGTGATTTTGAAGCTGCTGGTGGATCTGTTTTGCTTTTAGAAAGTAACATTTAGAGCTCCATGTGCTTACTACTGAAAGAATGTTTTACAGCGTGTGTCTGTACCGATGGTGTGTGTGTTTGTGTGTGTGTGTGTGTGTAAATTGAGGAAACCAAAGTGTGTTGTTGAGGTGGTACAGAATGTCTAATCAGCTGCTGGGTGTGTGTTTCGCAGCACTTTTCCAAGACGGGCAAAGAAAGTCGCAGCATTTATTTATTGAGAAGCTAAAGTTAATGTAAAGGTACGTTCTCAGTGCTCACTTTATTGATTGAGAGTGTTGGAAGTATAAGTGTGTATCACTTAAGGTGCATTTCGATCAAGAGTTCCAGGGTCTTTTAACCCCCTGAACTACTTTACCCTGAACTAAAAGGTTCCTGTGCCCCCATTGTTGTCTGCGTTTCGACCGCGGGCTGAAGTCCCGGATAGATTGTGCAAATCAGGCCAGTGACGTATGGAGAAAAAAAACTGACCAGTAGAGGGCAGTAAAACAAAGACAAATGCCATTCATCACAGATGACACCATAGAAGCAGACGGACAGGCAGGTATCATTATGAGCAACACAACAGTTAGCCTGTTAGCATGAAGAGACTCAGTTGGTGCTGTTTTAGATGGTGCTATATTTCATCACAGATGGATTCACTGAATCAACACGTGAGAGGAGATAAGCGCGAGTAGCAAAGACGTTTCAACACGGCTTTAAAATCCTTTTGAACTCAAAAAGCCGTGGCAGAGATCGACTGGTGTTTTGGTTTAAACAGCGACCCTGTTAACTGGAGACTCTCAGCCGGATGCATCCCTCATAAACGTCTTTAGACGATCATTAAATATCTGATGAGGATATTTTGAAATCTTAATAAAAACTAAACTAGTTTGCATTCCCAGGAACTCCCTCTGTGTTTCAACAGCTGTGTAAACTCCACAAACACTGACACGTTCAGCTGAAGGTCTCCAGTTTACGGGGTCACTTTTAAAACCGGAACACCGGGAGGAGACGCATTCGCGGTGGGCTGAGAGAAGACTACTGTTACAAGCTGCTAAATCAAGAGAATCACAGCTTCTTCTTTTGAAAAGTACACACACATACAAAAAAGATAGAACAAATAAAAACTAATGAAAGAAAGAGAAATCAAGTGAATCACAGATGTGTGTGATGTTATTGTGGACGGAGGGAGGAATAAAAGCACTGAGGTTAATCTACCAATCAGACACGTTCAGCATTGCAGGCCCTGCCCCCCGAAAGTCCCGGGACCTTTGAAAAGTACTACCCCCCTAGCAGGGGCTTTTTAGGGGGGGAGATTATCTGCCCTGAACTAAATTTAGACCCTGGTTCCTCCGGTCGAAACGCACGTAGTTCCAGGGTAAAGTTCCTGCGGTTGAAAAACGCCTCTTGTACCTTCATGGGCCTAGCTAGAGATTATAGACACTGGAAACAATCACAGTTCTCCTGTATCGTACACATGGAGTCTTAATGGAGGAGATCAAACCCTGTATTGTACAATAGTGATGGTTTCTACACGTGCAATCAAGCCCCCCTTTGGAAAGATGACTCCACCTCTACTTTAGTTGTACTGTGTTTGTGAAGAGACAGAAGCTGGACGCGCTGTCCGGGGTTTGCATGACACACAGACGACACTCCCAAACACCCGTCTCTGCGCTCTGCTTCACGTTTATAATCACTGCTGTTTTTTTGAGTGCTGAAACTTCTGATAGTTCTGTTTGAGATCGCTTTAACTTCTGACCAAAACAATGAATGTATCAACCGTATCTCTGTAATCTGTTCGCGACTTGAGAACATATCAAATGTAATTTCTCACTGTTATCAGAACACTTGTTCTCCGGGTCTGTGCTGCTCAAGTGCTGAGATAAAGATCTGTACTGAATCGCTCCACAGTTTGAGAAATTGGATTTCATATCTCTTTTATGACTTGATTTTTTTCAAATAAGTGCAAATGATTTTCTGTTTCATGGTATCTGCTGATTTGCTGTATTTATTTCTTATTTCTGGGGGTTTATATTGATCAATCTTCAAGCTTTAGCATGAAATAAATCACTGCATTTAAAATCACAGCGTGTGGACTTTCCTTCATGAAGTGAAAGGTACCCACCATCTCTGCTTTCATCCAAGCTGCAGTTTACACTCAGTCCAACAGAGGGCGCTCTAACACAGTGTTTGCACTGAGTGTTTTCTGCTCCGTCACACTGTCAGGAGAGTGAGAGGATGCTCCAGGCTGTCACCGCTCACACTCACCTCTACATGAGTCTGAAACACTGACTCGGGGATTGTCAGTGTTGTTATGGATTATAACACAGAGGCAGAATGAAAGAACACAGGTGACAATTTCTCTCTTTTTCTGCTCCTTACTCTGATACATGTTGTATTTATTCAATCAGGAGGGTCAGTCTGGAGCTCATTTAGCACCAAAAGCAGAATGAAACTCACTTAAAGGATTATTTTTCCTTTATTTGATCTAGCCTCAGACTCACACTATCTGCAGATCTGCTTGCACATTCTTATCCTAACAAACTGCATTTTGTTAGAGTTGAGGCCAAAATGATTAGCCCCCCCTTGTGAATCAGATGAAACCCTTGATGTCTCCATGAAAATGACCATAAACAAGTGTTTATAGTTTATTTGTTTCCAAAATAAAAAAGTCAAAATGTTCATTAAGTTTGATTTGGATATTTTATTGATGCAATGAATTGAAACAAGAAAAGGTAAAAAAAATGACATGTCCAAAATGATTATTCCCCTGGTAGTAGTCAATAGTTCACCCTTTCTGAGCCTCACCTGACAGCAACCTCTTTAAGTAGTTCTCTACAAGGTCAGTACATGTCTCTTGAGGGATTTTGGCCCATTCTTCCAATGCAAACTGTTCCAGCTGGTCCAAAGTACATGGTTTCTAAACATGGACATTCACTTTGAGCACCCGACACAGATTCTCAACAGGATTAAGATCTGGGCTCTGTGCGGGCCACTCCAGGACCTTGGTTTTGGTGTCCTTTAAGAACTGTTGGACCAATTTTGACTTATGCTTTGGGTCATTGTCTTGTTGGAAGATCCAGCGCTGACCTAAGCCTAGACTAAGAACAGAGTTCTTCACATTATCCCTCAAAATGTCTTTCTTTTTTCATGATGCCATGCACCCGAATAAGGCTCCCTGTGCCTGAGGCTGCACAACAGCCCCACAGTACAATGCTCCCTCCACCATGTTTAACAGTGATGATCCCTCCACCATGTTTAACTGTGATGCTCCCTCCACCATGTTTAACTGTGATGCTCCCTCCACCATGTTTAACAGTGATGCTCCCTCCACCATGTTTAACTGTGATGCTCCCTCCACCATGTTTAACTGTGATGATCCCTCCACCATGTTTAACTGTGATGCTCCCTCCACCATGTTTAACTGTGATGATCCTCCACCATGTTTAACTGTGATGCTCCCTCCCCCATGTTTAACTGTGATGCTCCCTCCACCATGTTTAACTGTGATGCTCCCTCCACCATGTTTAACAGTGATGATCCTCCACCATGTTTAAAGGTGGAGTAGGACATGTTATTTTGATGCATTTTTCTCAATCACGAGCAAAAAGCGATGTATACATCGATAGGGAGTAATACACAAAGTGATCTAACACTGAGATGAGAAATCTCAGTTGTCTGTGTCAGCAGCTAGACTGCAATAAGTTCGTCCAATCATTCATTCGCCACCGAGCGCAATGATTGGCTGACCGGCCGGATGACCTGTGACCTGCCGAAAGACACACCTCCTGTTTACAGGAGTGCGCGTGACCTGACTGAGATCGTCATCAATAGGCTGTTCACTAACGCAGAACATCTGATAAACATGTCAGAGAGAGAGAAACCAACGATTTAGCTCAACTACTGCCCTCAAGTTCTGCCGCTACACAGAGCAAGAAGAGGGAGACTGTGATGGAAAAGGAGACGACTTAAAAACACTGGATGAAGATACAAACACGAGTCAATATTCGGGATGCATTTCTGAGACGGCTGAAGGATTTGAAGGGTCTCTAAAGCGACACCATGGTTGCTGATTTTCTACTGGACAGGTAATCATGTCATTTCATTTGTCTTTGTGTTCATGGTTTAGTTCATCTATGAGACAGCTAGCGATAACTTCGGCTAATGCTAGCGGCCAGCTAACGGCTTGTAGCTCTGTTTATAGAGACCTGTACACAGTCTGTTAGCTTGTAGCTCTGTTTATAGAGACCAGTATACAGTCTGTTAGCTGGTAGCTCTGTTTATAGAGACCTGTACACAGTCTGTTAGGTGCTAGCTCTTTATAGAGACCTGTATACAGTCTGTTAGCTTGTAGCTCTGTTTATAGAGACCTGTATACAGTCTGTTAGCTTGTAGCTCTGTTTATAGAGACCTGTACACAGTCTGTTAGCTGCTAGCTCTTTATAGAGACCTGTATACAGTCTGTTAGCTGCTAGCTCTTCGGTTGCTCTTTATCAGCATGAATGGGATGTTGTACTAAGTCTAAATGCCGTCTTGTCTGTGTTTTCATAGCTACGAGAAGGAAACATCGACGTCCACACCGTTAAAACACGGGACGCAGAGGCCTCCACCCCAGCTGTTTCATGTGTTCGGAGTCCCCCTCTGACCGGTGAGTTTCAGGCCCGATAAGAACTCCATGAACATGAACGTTGCTTTGACCACTGCTTGCGTGGAGGTATAAATACTGCTCTCTTTTTTATTATGAGCTATTTTTGATTTACGTACGCAGAAGGTTTTTTTTTCAATGTCCGCACAAAATAAAATACAAACCATTCTCTTTCACTTCACGTGATCTGCATGCTAAATCGCAATCTGAGACCACACCATACAGACTAAAGAGATGAGAGACAAAAAGTTTGGCTGATAAAAAATCCTGTGAATGTTAGCTGCTTCTCTAAAAGCTTGGTTTGGTGAAGGAAAGCATGAATAAAAGTGTTCAACGAGAAATCAAATACACAGAATAATTGTATTAATAATCTGTGGGCACAGTCTTCCTCTCCAAAGAGGGAGAGAGCACATTTTGACATCACTTACTCTGAAAATATTAGATAATATTCAAGATATCAATAAGAAATACAGTATATGTACCATATGTGCACAATACACACTGCAGTAGGCACTAAGCACACGCTAGTGATAGTGGTGTCAACTCCTTGCATGGCTAGAAGAAATAACTGTTTACATACGGGGCTGAAGAAAGGGTTATTATGATGGAAATCAAATGCACAGTGCTGTAAGATAATGAGAACCTTTGACTAAACTTCTGATTCTTTCTTCTATGTCAGGTATTGCACAATATTTAACAAGAAGTCAAAAAAGTGGAGCCTGTACACAATGAAGGTGGGTAAGGACTACATGTACATCACAGACCTCCAGAGCACAATCCTGCACAGAAAGCTGACAGCAACTGGGGGGATGCCAAAGAAGAGAACAAGGAGGCCGGATGATCCACGCCAACATGTTTACCTTCAACAGCCATTATTTTTATTTCTGTAATAAATACATTTTCTAATAAAAGTAAATGTAAAACAACTCTTTGATATTGCAATTATTTGTTTATAATGTTGCATGTTACTTGATATGGATTTAAATTATTTTGTGATTTGAAGAGAGAAGGCCAGTGTAAATTTAAATATTTATTTAACAAATGTATACACAGCACACTCAAGTATTTTTTTACATGAAGATAAAATATATACAAAGGAACTAAAGGGTCACCATACAAGTATTGTATGTAATCATGTCATAGTTTCATTTACTCTCCACTGAAACCTTTATACTGTCCATGTGGAAGGGTCACGGATTTTCCAGATACAGCAACAAGGTATTACTCCTCTATGACCTGCACCAAGTGCTCCATGCTGCCAGACAACAACCTGTCTGTGCAGCATGGCGGAACTTTCTGTTGCTGTCCCCAGGATCTGGAGCTCGTCCCCGGTCGTTGCTCTCCCTCTCGCTCGTATGGCTCTGCCTTGCACTCGACCCCGGTCTCGTCCTCTCCGACCTGAGGTGCTTGGCTCAGGATCGTAATCAGCAGTCATCATGAGAGCTCTAACAAGCACAAAAAACAGTCAATATGTTGTAGTTCCAACACGAAAATGAAGACTGTCAACAATGGTGAACGCTAATCAATATATAGGCACTGTAGCCGTCTAGTAACTAAACATCATGACATGCTAAATAAAAATAAACATGGCTAGCCGGAGTTATTAGCCTGGCAGCAACAACTTGCTCTAGCTGTATTTCAGATGATAAAAAACAAACACACATAAAGCTAACATGCAGGCTATGCTGTGCATTCTAACTAATTACATAATTTTTTAATGTGGTAATATAATCGGTTTACTTACATGGGAGATAGACCTGTTTTTCCTCCGATGAAAATAAAGTCAATCGCTCGCCGCTCCACAGCTAGCTATCGTGACGTCATCCTCCAGCTGGAGTCTACCACAGCGCGTTCATGTGTTTGGAGGCGTGTCCCTCCCCTCTCCCCACAGGCTGCTCTGAATGGAGGGGGAGGGCTCTGTTCGGCTGTGTGCTTTCAAAATCAAGCTAACTGCTGCGGCTTTCTCAGGATCTCCTACTCCACCTTTAACTGTGATGTTCCCTCCACCATGTTTAACTGTGATGCTCCCTCCACCATGTTTAACTGTGATGATCCTCCACCATGTTTAACTGTGATGATCCTCCACCATGTTTAACTGTGATGATCCCTCCACCATGTTTAACTGTGATGCACCCTCCATCATGTTTAACTGTGATGATCCCTCCATCATGTTTAACTGTGATGATCCCTCCATCATGTTTAACTGTGATGATCCTCCACCATGTTTAACTGTGATGATCCCTCCACCATGTTTAACTGTGATGCTCCCTCCACCATGTTTAACTGTGATGCTCCCTCCACCATGTTTAACTGTGATGCTCCCTCCACCATGTTTAACTGTGATGATCCCTCCACCATGTTTAACTGAGATGATCCCTCCACCATGTTTAACTGTGATGCTCCCTCCACCATGTTTAACTGTGATGATCCTCCACCATGTTTAACTGTGATGATCCCTCCACCATGTTTAACTGTGATGCTCCCTCCACCATGTTTAACTGTGATGATCCCTCCATCATGTTTAACTGTGATGCTCCCTCCACCATGTTTAACTGTGATGCTCCCTCCACCATGTTTAACTGTGATGATCCCTCCACCATGTTTAACTGTGATGCTCCCTCCACCATGTTTAACTGTGATGATCCCTCCACCATGTTTAACTGTGATGATCCCTCCACCATGTTTAACTGTGATGTTCCCTCCACCATGTTTAACTGTGATGATCCTCCACCATGTTTAACTGTGATGATCCCTCCACCATGTTTAACTGTGATGATCCTCCACCATGTTTAACTGTGATGATCCCTCCACCATGTTTAACTGTGATGCTCCCTCCACCATGTTTAACTGTGATGCTCCCTCCACCATGTTTAACTGAGAGAACAGTGTTCTTAGGGTTTAAAGCTAGGGTTGGTAGTCACGGAAAACTAGCATGAATTTGGATGTAGCATTTCCCCAGGTCTAATGTCTATGGGTAAACCTCAGTCTGGCTCTGATGTGCCGCTCTTTGAGTAAAGGGGTTCTTCTGGGATGATGGTCCTGAAGCCCATCACACTAGAGATCCCTCACAACTGTGTTCCTTCAAACATCAACTCCAGAGGAGGTCAGGTCAGAAACAATCATTTTGGCAGATGCCTGGAGCTTCTTGTTGACATCTTTGACTGTTTTCCTCTCCAGAGTTCTTGAAATCTTGCGTTTTGTACCACTTCCAGGTTTGTTCTAACACAGTTTGTCTCCTTGTACTTTGCAATGATGCAACGTAAAGCTGTTCTAGACACTGTAAAACACCTGGACATGACAGTATAGCCTTCCCCTTATTATGAGCCTCCATTATCTTCTTTCTGAGCTCAGGACTGATTTCCTTTGTCTTTGACATGGCTAGTAAGAGTAGTCTCTCTCAATAATGTGTTCAAGTGCTCTGTTTGGAGTCCCTTAAGTAAAGCTCAATGCTGATTGGATGCTCAGGTGTTGTTAGGAAGCCGGCTGACTGCACAGGTGTGTTTTGAAAGCAAAAATTCACATGGGGGCTAATAATTTTGGACTCAACTGTAAATCTGGTTCCTAAATCCAAGATGCACCTCGCAAAGATAACACTATCATGTCCTCCTGGTGGCTCACAGCATCAATTTAACACTATAAAACAACTTTGCATTGAACTCCTCTGTGAAGCCTTTTCAGCACATTTTAAAACAGAGTGAAATGAATGCTGATGCTTCTGTTTGACCTACAAACACAAACAAGAGAGAGAAGACTGATTACACCGGCTGTATTCAGGTGCTTTATATTCCTGTCAGCCCGTCACAGAGAAGGTGTCAGATGAGGCAATTAACAGCACGCTGCTGAAACAGCTTCTTTTTTTTTTAGCAGTCTTTCCATGCCAAAGATTCATTATGAATTCACACACGTGTTGAAAATAAGAGGATGACATTTTTTGTTTAAAGACAGTATTAACCCCTGCAGGACAAAATCAGCAGGAGATATAAAGAACTGTTTGTTCATGGGGGGTCACCAAATTTAAACCCAACCTGAAAGTTCCTCTTCAGAGCTTTAAGTGCACTCCTGAAACTGTCTGGAGCTCTATTTGCAAAATGTTCCAACATTGCTTGTTCACACACGTCCCTCACAGCAGGAGGTCTTCCCGAGAGGTGGTGGGCTGCGTTTGTATAGATACTTTGTTCAAATGAATGTTGTGCAATCAATCAATCAATCAATCTTTATTTGTATAGCGCCAAATCACAACAAACATTATCTCAAGAGGTTTTTACAAACAGAGCAGGTCTAGACCACTCTATGTTAAATTATGAACAAAGACCCAACACCAAGACAGGATAAGACTCAGTCTGACCCCACCTTAATCCACCATGAGCATTGCACCTCACAGTATTTAGCTAGTTACAGCAGAGAGGACAAACTTCCTTTAACAGGCAGAAACCTCGAGCAGAACCAGACTCCGAGTTGGGTCTTGAAAGAGGGATAGAGGAGAATAAGAGAGAGAGGGAGCGGTGATAGTGATGAGACGAGTAGTAGTAGCTGTTGCCGCTGGAGTCCAGGACGTCCGTATCAGCTGGAGTCTTGAACGTCCACAGCAGGAGGACGTCTACGGCAGCTCAGAGGAACCTACAAGACAAGGGAGCTCAGGGACTCCAGAAAAGTTTTTGGTTAGTAACTTTAATGGAACAGGGAGAGTTAAAGTAAGTGATGGAGGGGTTGGGGGAAAGGGGGTGAGGTAGGATCCCAGTGTGTCAGTCTAAACCTAGAGCAGCATAACTAAGAGCTGGTCCAAGCCTGATCCAGCTCTAACTATAAGCTTTATCAAAAAGGAAAGTTTGAAGGCTACTCTTAAAAGTAGAGAGGGTGTCTGCCTCCCGGACCCTGACTGGTAGATGATTCCAAAGGAGAGGGGCCTTTAGGTACGACCAGCAGGCCTGCATGTTGGGAGCGTAGTGTTCTAGAGGGGTAATAGAGCACTATAGGCTCTTTAAGATATAAAGGTTGGTGCCATTCAGGGGCCAAATGTAGCCTGCATAGGGGCCGACAATGAAATAACAGCTTTAGTTTCTGGATGAATCTGGTCTGAGCTGTTACAGAATCTAAACCGTCACTGTTTTGAGACCACTGTTAACGTTGGGCCATCAGAATAATTACTGCCCACACTGGTGTTGTCTTCCATTACACAGACTCTGGAGCTGTTTTAGGGACAAGAGCTGTCAACATATTCCATCATATGAAAGATATTCATAGATGCATACTATGTAATGATTCATAACGACGCACCAACTCTCATTATTTGGATAGTTAATCAACAGACAAGTGTGTATTAATCAGCTCAAACAAATGAAGACATTAAACTTGTTGCACATTTTGGAGCACATTTACAGGATCAACCTTAAAAGTATGGATACATTACAACAATCAGAGATCCCAACAGGCTCCTTTTGAATATTCTCATCAGGATCTGTTAATCTGCTGCTGTGAATACGCCGAGAACATGATGTACTGTTTGCTCGTGTCCCCAGGCCCCCCCTGACATTTAGAAATATTCAGTCAGGCTGTCGTTACTTATGTGATGAAGGCACAGATGTTTTTGGTACAAACACACATCATATCATTTTTTACTAATTCCCTCACCACATGCACACACAGACAGACGCAATCTGTCGGTGTCTTTTAAGCAGATTATGAGGGCGAGGGCTCTGCTGGGTTGTGTGAGTTACAGATGTGTGTGTTCACTCTGACCTCTTGATTAAATGAGACCATTAGATATCCCGCCACATATTAGCTTACTTTCAAATACATTACTTCCTCCAAAGTAGCTCCACAGATATTGGATGATTTCCCATGAATTTCCTTCAGACATCTGTCTTTATTAGAATCAGCTGTTATCTGGTTAAACATGTAACACCATAGAGGTGTCACTGGTGATGATAAACCTACAGAGAATAATCACCTGAATCTGCAGCTCCCTGATCCTCAGAGCAAGTCTCACTTTAATGTTTGGCTGAAAGTCTTCTGCTCATTTTTAAGGTGTCATGAAGAGGACAGCGACTGAGGGGGACTTCAGGAAGCAGCTTCCACCTGTGCAGCTGCTAGTTGCTGACTACTGGCTGCTGGCTGCTGACTGCTGGCTGCTGACTGCTGACTGCTGGCTGCTGACTGCTGACTGCTGGCTGCTGACAGCTGACAGCTGACAGCTGACTGCTGGCTGCTGACTGCTGACTGCTGACTGCTGACTGCTGACAGCTGACTGCTGGCTGCTGACTGCTGACTGCTGACAGCTGACAGCTGGCTGCTGGCTGCTGACTGCTGACTGCTGGCTGCTGGCTGCTGACTGCTGACTGCTGACTGCTGGCTGCTGACTGCTGGCTGCTAGTTGCTAGTTGCTATCTGCTGGCTGCCAGTTGCTGACTGCTGACTGCTGACTGCTGACTGCTGACAGCTGACTGCTGGCTGCTGACTGCTGACAGCTGGCTGCTGACTGCTGGCTGCTGACTGCTGGCTGCTGACTGCTGACTGCTGACTCCTGGCTGTTAGTTGCTAGTTGCTATCTGCTGGCTGCCAGTTGTTGACTGCTGACTGCTGACTGCTGACTGCTGGCTGCTGACTGCTAGCTGCTAGTTGCTATCTGCTGGCTGCCAGTTGCTGACTGTTGACTGCTGTCTGCTGACTGCTGGCTGCTGACTGCTAGTTGCTAGTTGCTATCTGCTGGCTGCCAGTTGCTGACTGTTGACTGCTGACTGCTGTCTGCTGACTGCTGGCTGCTGACTGCTAGCTGCTAGTTGCTATCTGCTGGCTGCCAGTTGCTGACTGCTGACTGCTAGCTGCCGGCAGCACAAAGTTCTAGCTGTGTCTCTGATCCGGCAGGTTGGATTCCTCCGGATCAGATACACAAGACTTCTATTTTTTTCTTCCTCATGGTATTTGTGATCCATGTCTGGTGTTGTGTGCATTTTCAGTTGTGTTTCCTGTTTTATTTTGTAGTTCTTGCCCCCCTATGTATCTGGTTTAGTTTTTACTTCCTGCCCTCGTGTTTTATTGCCCCCTAATGAGGTCCACCTGTGTCTGATTGAATTGTCAGTATTTAGTCTCTGGCTGTTTTCTAAACCGTCTACTATACCAGCAGTACGTACTGATGTGGTCTAAATTCAGTATGTAGTATGTGAACAAGAGCAAAACCTGCAGTATGCACCCGGATGTGGTACTGATTCAGGAACATGTCTCAGTCTGCAGCGGACCAGTCTCCCTCACGTACTGTTTCCCACAATGCACAGCGCTAACTTCTTCTTTTTTCCATATATGACGGGGGGCCCTCAGTTTTTAGGTGTTGTGAAAATGATTAAATTCCATATAAACCACTTCTTGACTTTTTAAATCATCTGTCGTTGTTTACTTCCACTTTCTGAAACCTGAAATCCAGCGACGCCTGACCCAGCATCCTGCAGACCAGATCCAACAGAACAGTCAGACTACAGACTAATGGTATGTAGCAGGCGGTTTCAAAAACAGCCTCTCTTTAGTTTTTCTCCTGTTGTTGTTTTTTGTTGATTAACCCTTTATTTTCAGTCTGCACTTAAGGTCCTCCTCTTTGGTTTTCCACAAACTGTGTTAGAAAATAAAACAGGAATCAATGACAGAATACAAATAAAGGGAACACACACGAAACCAAAGAAACTCATGACACATAGTCTGACAGTTCTCATGTGCTTGTTAAATTATTGATTTTTCACATTGACAGGAAATGATAAGAGAATATAGTCATGAGAAATGCTCCTGAAATAAAAACATGCAAACACTTCAAGCCAATAAAGAAAAACACTGGATATCAGAAGGATTTTCATGAATGTGTTTTAAAGCATTCTCTGTCACATTCACGCGTCCCCATCTTACCTTCATGTGTCCACTTCACTGCCTCTCGCCAGTGTTTGTGACCTAATCTGCCTCGTAAATAGGTCGGTGTAACCTCAGCCCCGGGCAGCTTGGCCTTTGTGGGTAGTAAGTCATGTGAACCAGGCCAAGCAGTAACTCTACAGCACTGTTCTGTCCATCACTGAGAAAGTGGGGCTGAACAGGGACGCCGTGTGTTCACCTGAAAACACACACAACAGAAACTGAAGCCAGGGACACTCTGAGCTCATCCTGTCACCTGAGCATCCTTTTGCATAATGAAAGGTTTGTTTTGACCGAGAAGAGTTCACATCAGGTGCATTTCAACCAAGTGTTCCGGGGTCTTTTTGTCCCCAGAACTACTTTCCCCTGAACTAAAAGGTTCCTGTGCCCCCATTGTTGTCTGCGTTTTGACCGCAGGCTGAAGTCCTGGGTAGATTGTGTAAATCAGGCCAGTGACGTATGGAGAAAAAGAAAGTAAATGCACTACACCACCAGACCAGTAGAGGGCAGTAAAACAAAGAGGAATGCCATTCATCACAGATGACACCATAGAAGCAGACGGACAGGCAGGTATCATTATGAGCAACACAACAGTTAGCCTGTTAGCATGAAGAGACTCAGCTGGTCTGTTTTAGATGGTGCTATATTTCATCACAGATGGATTCACTGAATCAACACGTGAGAGGAGATAAGCGCGAGTAGCAAAGACGTTTCAACACGGCTTTAAAATCCTTTTGAACTCAAAAAGCTGTGGCAGAGATCGCCCAGTGTTTTGGTTTAAACAGCGACCCTGTTAACTGGAGACTCTCAGCCGGATGCATCCCTCATAAACGTCTTTAGACGATCATTAAATATCTGATGAGGATATTTTGAAATCTTAATAAAAACTAAAGTAGTTTGCATTCCCAGGAACTCCCTCTGTGTTTCAACAGCTGTGTAAACTCCACAAACACTGACACGTTCAGCTGAAGGTCTCCAGTTTACAGGGTCACTTTTAAAACCGTAACACCGGGAGAGATGCATTCACGGTGGGCTGAGAGAAGACTACTGTTACAAGCTGCTAAATCAAGAGAATCACAGCTTCTTCTTTTGAAAAGTACACACACATACAAAAAAGATAGAACAAATAAAAACTAATGAAAGAAAGAGAAATCAAGTGAATCACAGATGTGTGTGATGTTATTGTGGACGGAGGGAGGAATAAAAACTGAGGTTAATCTACCAATCAGACACGTTCAGCATTGCAGGCCCTGTCCCCGGAAAGTCCCGGGACCTTTGAAAAGTACTACCCCCCTAACAGGGGCTTTTCAGGGAGGAGATTATCTACCCCGCAACTAAATTTAGACCCTGGATCCTCTGGTCGAAACACACGATGTTTCAGGTTAAAGTTCCTCCGGTTGAAAAACGCCTCATCTTTCATCTCTGACCCAGTTTCTCTCTGCATAGGACACTCTTCATACATGCTGTATTGTTTCATATTCACACTCTCTCTCCCCATTTCCCCTATATATATATATGTGTGTGTGTGTGTGGCTGTATGTGTGTGTGTGTTGTTCCTCTGCCAGCATGCATTAATCTCCATTACTGAATCACGTGTGTGAAGAGTTTGGAGGGGAGGACGACCAGGAGAGAGCTCTGCATCTCTCCCCTGCATGGTTTTCATGCAGATCACACACTGCAGGTGTCTCCCAACCTTTTACCCTTGTCCAGCCTCAGCTGGTCTCCTCTGGCTGAGCTGGAAAAACCACACATCCTTATAATGGCCCGATAGTGGCAAATTGTATAGCACACATCATTGGGCTGATGGTTCTCTGTTCTGGTGGACTGATGGATAATAAAGCAGTGTTAAGCTCTTTGATAACACACACTGTTGAGTGTTTAAGTGCTGTTGCAGATAATGTTGTGTTCCTTTGCAGCTTTGAGGTTCACAATGACACAAACTGTTTTAAAATCACTCTTCTAATGGTGTTTTTAGCCATTTACAATATATCCTAGTTTTTCTTTTTTAAATCTCCTTTTAAAACCCATTTTTTCAGACTTGCTTTTATGTGACTTCACCTTTTTATTCGCTTTTACTTCTATTTTATTATTATTTGTAGTTTTTTCATACAACTAATTAATTGTTTTTTTATTTTATTTGTTGATCTTATTTGATCATTTGTTGTTTTATAATTAATTTTTTCATTCATTATTTTAATGTTCCTAATTTCACCTTTTCACTTTTTCTATTTTTCTCCGATGTGATGTCGTCCTCTTATTCTGAAAACCTCTTTTAATGTTTTTATTTATTGATCCATTTTTATTATTTTATTTTTACTTATTTATTTTTGATAAACATCTTAAACAAAGTTTTTAAAGGTGTTATATAAATTAAGTTATTACTATTATTATTATTACTATTATTATTATTACTATTATTATTATTATTATTATTATTACTATTATTATTATTATTATTATTATTATTATTATTATTATTATTATTATTATTATTATTATTATTATTATTATTGTTATAATTATTTTCTTTTCTTCAGTGCCTCTGTGGAGGATCTGCAGCCTCTCAGTTTCTAGCTTCATGATCAATACAGTGATCTGAGTGGGCGGGGTATGATCAGGCTTTAATGATGAGGCACTGCACTGATTGGCTGCCTTAATGTTGCCTGAGGGGGGAAGGTGCAGGCCATTGTAGAGGTGGAAAAACACACTAGACAAATATGGCAAGCGCGCCAGAAGAACCCACACCAGTAGGCTACTTATATGACAAAGAATACCATCCCTTACAACTTGACCGTCAATGTTAAGGTCAAACTGTGATTGACACATTGATGATAAAAAATAATAATAATCAAATAAATAAAATTACCTCTCTTTTCTTTGGTCTTCTGAGACAGAATATAGACATTTGAGTGATGTTTGTAATTCTGCCACAAAAGACCCGTAGGTGTGCAAAATAAAGAACCCTCATCTTTTCTACAGTCCTTGAGATTTGACCCTGTCAGAACATTTTAGATAAATCCCCCAAAATGTTAAGCACATTTTTTATCTGAATTTTGTCTGAATTTGACTTGATTTTATTTGAGTTGAATTATTTTCAGAACTATATTTTAAAATCATTTGAAGGATTTTTTTTGTCTTTTAAAATATGTTTTATTTCTTTATCTTGCGTATCTTAACTACGTGTTTTATTTTGCTGCCAGTGTAAAGCACTTTGTAACTCAGTTTTTGAAAAGTACATCATAGAAATACATCATTAAAATGGTAGCTAACAGAGATTTGAATCTATTGGTGAAGGAAAGTGATACAACAGGTAAGCATTTTTAGAAGTAGTCTGACAAACATGATAAACTGGTAGAAAGGAGAGCTTTGTTAAATCACAGGATTATGTATCGCAGTCGTTTGAGACCACAAAGCCAGTCTCCCTGTTTGAACTCAAGCTACATTCTTCATTCAGGGAGCGTCACAAAGCAAACGTCGTCCCCTGACTTTGCATGAAATTGCTTTACTCAGTCAGAAAACATCAAGGTTCATTTGTATGCTGCTGCAGTTAACCTGAACAATACTAGGAAATGAACAGTACTTAAGAGAGCTGCAGGGACACAACATGAAGTGGACTCAGGATGGGCCTTCTGTAAGTCTCTCACTTCTCTTATATTAATGTACTTGTTGTTTCCTGTTTTGTCGTGTGTCTGGACCTTTACTTCCTGTGGGGTTGTGTGCTGATTGATCTCACCTGGGATTAATAAGTCTCACCTGCGGCTGATTAGCCTCACCAAGCATTCAAGCCCTCCCTGATGTCTACACCCAGTATTTGGCCCAATCTCAATGCCCTCCCTGAGCCCTTCTTGACTTAATTGACGTCACCTGTAAAGTGATTGAGGTCAGGAGGCTGTAAAGGCTCAAGGTGTAGAACTGGGAATGAGACAACACTTTGAGACTTCTTACATGACCTGCATGACGTCATGTAGCTCACCTTAGCAGCATCAGGAAGTATTATTGCAAAATGTGTACTCTCCTCAAATTCAAGGCGTTTAAGGGATGACTGACTCACTGCCATGTATTCCAGGCTCTTACCCTACAGACTGCTTAACCACAACATTTCAAATATATAAATGATACTGTAAATATGTGTGAAAATAAATAGATTTAGGCTGATTAAGGCTGTTTCCAACGTTCATATTTACAGGCGAACTTCTTTGTAACACCAAAAAATTGGTTGCAGCTTCCTGTTTACCATCGCACTTTTTTATTTCATATTATGCCTTTTGTTTTTTCTTCCAAGCTCGCGGGCTTCCCCTGGGAATCCCATGTTTCACGTCACAGTGCTATGAACTATGGGTAATTCCCTTATGCTAAGTCTGCAAAAATGCCCACTGACAGAAAGGGGGCATAAAGGACTCAAAAAGTCTGAGAGATCCCTCATTCAACGCAGCACGGAGCAGGACCTCCGGACAGCTGGAGTCATGTGACCGAGTTTTTCCTGCAGTAATCCCTGAATCAAGGATTCTCCTCCTCCTCCTCTCCTCATCCATGTTGTCTTTCTGGTCCTCTGAAAACCTCTGACCTGTTGACTCCAGGCCTGGCTCCGCTCATCATGACTTTGGTTTGTTGTTGTAGTTAAGTGAAATACGATCTGGTGATAACACAGAGTGTTTTATTCTGAAAATTAACCGGATGTTTTCATTTTGTTTTGGTGAAACCTGACTTCCTGTCCCGCTCCATCTGCTCTGTTGAGATTGATGCGTCGTGCTCCGGCATCCGGCTCAAACAGAAGTCTTGTGTATCTGATCCGGAGGGCTCCGACCTGCCGGATCAGAGACGCAGCCGGAACGCAACAGAGCGGATCCAGTGGAAGCTAACACATAGAATAGAAACCTATCGGATCTGGTGCTGTGGCGGATCAGAGACGGACCAGACACGGACCTGGTGGAATTTGGCCGTGATGCTATCAAACAGGGCAGTATGTTGGAAATTCAACTCATGAAAAGATCATTCAAAGCTATGTGTGCTCACTCTTCATGTTTTATAACCCCTCAGAGCTTTTATCTATTTGCCCTAGCACCTGTTAAAACAGAGCACCATGATGAAGACATGTGATTGGTCAGGAGGTGTTTTGTGTTGATGCCTTCTCCAGAGCAGGTTAGGTGTTAGAACTGAACCACCATTGCTGTACTTACACCCAGAAGTTACCATACTTACCACAGATCCTGCTTCACAGGCCTCTGGTGTTCACCTCTTTGTATTTTGATGGTATAAGGATGACTTGATGAAACTATCATGGAGCAACTTTAGTGGTTGTTTAAGGCCGTTCCTGTCACTTACAGAGAGGACAAAGGAAGCAGCGGGTAAAAATGATGGACAACGTTTGGACAGAGAGCTCAGCCAGGAAGCCGCAGTCTGAGCTTCTATCAAAGGTCAGATCTGCTTTAAATTCTTTGAAACACCTGGGGCCTCTGCCAATGTTGTGACACTTCTGAGCAGCAGCTCTGATTTAACACTGTGAAATATCAGCGGGTCACATTTTCCACTTACTGTACGTGTGAAACTCAAACTAATCTCCTTCGCCAGGTAAGCTTTGAATGAGTTTTCCAAATGAGGCCCCCTACATGTTTGGCCCTAACCTGAAGAGGAGATGCCAAAATGATTTTTTGCGCTCATTGATTTTTGACGCTGGAGTCGATACTGTTGACTTTGTGGCTCGGCCAGAAAAAAAAAGCATGGAGCGTTGAGTTTTCACATCTCCAGACTCAGGAGAGGAGGAAAACAGAGAGAGAGTGTTTGGATAAGTACGTCCCCCACACGCTGAGTGTTTCCCCCGCTGCTCTTGACATAAGCACTTTTTCTGTTGGGGTTGTCATTAGTTTGCTGTATCTACTGCATCTGTGTGTGTGTGTGTGTGTCTGTGTGTGTGTGTGTGTGTGTGTGTGCCTGTGGTCCAAATTAATGTCTGAATAATGCATCTTTGTCCCATCTTTGTTCCTTCATTTTATTCATCGGACCGTTTTCTCCTCCTCTCCTCTTTGATGTCTCTGCCTCTCTCTCTGTACTGGTGTGTGTGTGTGTGTGTGTGTGTGTGTGTGTGTGTGTGTGTGTGTGTGTGTGTGTGTGTGTGTGTGTGTGTGTGTGTGTGTGTGTGTGTGTGTGTGTGTGTATGTGCGTATACAGAGAAAGCTTGATGACGTCAATGTTGATTGTTATGCTGGCAGTCATGTCTGTCATTGGACACAATTACTTTTATTGATCAACATCTCCACCTCCTCTCCTCTCCTCTCCTTCGCTCTCCTCCTTTCAACTTTGCAGACGCTGCTATTGGCATCAGATGCAGAGTGTGTGTTCCTCTTCGTGTGCGTGTGTGTGTGTGTGTGTGCTTGTGTGTGCTTACAACAGAGACAAAAGGGAGATGAGGACAAAACATCACCTGTTGAAAACTCTGCCTGACTCCTCCTGAATTATTTTTTACTTTACATTAACTCATTCATATTCTTTATTTATTGGTATTTAACCTCCAGCATTTCAAGGCTCATGCATAAGAGATACAGTATGACTGCAATCCCCTCACTCGCTCTCACATTACCCACAAATATGCTGCTAACAGATGGCACATACTAATTTGCCACATTCATAAACACAGACGTGATCGTATTCTCAATCTCAGACGAGAGGATTTGTTCGTTAGAGAGAAGGATTTAAATTAGGAGCAGAGTTCTGAACCTGAGGAGTGTTTAAGCAGTTGCATTGTATTGGCCTAAATTAGGTATTTAAAGGCACAGTAAGTGGTTATTAACTGGTTTTGAAGAAGTCTCGTTTTTATACAGATGCCTTTGCATAACCTATATGGCATAAGGAGATTTTCCCCAAATTAAAGTGTCTGCATTCACGTCAGATTGTCCGTGAAAACAGCCAAATAGCACAATTATTGGCACTAAATCTTGAAATGTCTCACCCCCCAATTTATACAGGATGAGCGTGTTGCATAATGGCTGCACCGCACGTTTTGTCCGTCTGACGGCTTGCGCCCTGCTACACTGGACGTGTGTTTGGAGCGTGGTGCCAGATCAGAGCAGGCAGGATCAGCTGGGTCCAGTATAGAGAGAACTACAAACACCTGGTTACAGAGCCTTTCTGTGGTTCAATCATTGGGAGAGTATGCAATTACTTTTGTGCTTTAGTCATCACTGAGTATGCTGTATAACTGCAAAGTTTCGATTTTGCAGGTTTAGATGAGTTTAATATGAAAAACTGTGCTCTACCAAACAGACAACACAGTGACACAGTGATCATCTTAAAGTCCTGTTACCTTCTGACACAGTGATCATCTTAAAGTCCTGTTACCTTCTGACACAGTGATCATCTTAAAGTCCTGTTACCTTCTGACACAGTGATCATCTTAAAGTCCTGTTACCTTCTGACTCAGTGATCATCTTAAAGTCCTGTTACCTTCTGACACAGTGATCATCTTAAAGTCCTGTTACCTTCTGACACAGTGATCATCTTAAAGTCCTGTTACCTTCTGACACAGTGATCATCTTAAAGTCCTGTTACCTTCTGACACAGTGATCATCTTAAAGTCCTGTTACCTTCTGACACAGTGATCATATTAAAGTCCTGTTACCTTCTGACACAGTGATCATCTTAAAGTCCTGTTAGTCAGAGACAGAGCTCAGACACGACGCGGCATGCCCTTTGTGAACTTGAGCATTGACCAGAATGGGAACGTATTGGCTGTGAAGTGCACCACGCAGCCGTAACGCCACACAACGCATCCTGTATGTATCGGGGGTTAAGTTCAGAGCTCCACTAGTAAAATGTCTGATCTTAACCCCAACCTATACAAGCAGGAAGCATAGGAAGTCTAAACCAGTCTAAGTAGAACCCCCATTTTGACTTTAGCCTATTGAATGCATAGACGTTAATTCACACGTGCTTCATGCCACACCTGCAGAAGTTGGTGCCCCAGATTGGCCACCCCAGTTAAAAAAGTCTTCCTTTTAAAAGTTTGAATTACTATATGTGTGCTAATTTCTACAGGATTTGCCTTAGTCTTGTTGTGCTTTGAACACTCTGGCTTGCTGTGGGACATTCATTCTTTTTTTCTTAGGTACTGTGAGATCTAGAACAGACAGCCTCTGGTTCTCTGTCCATGGTGCTGAAACGTGCTGTGAAACAGATCATTGGAAGGAAGTTTTATCACAGCTCCATTGAGCCCCTGATCAGCCAGAATGTAACATCATGTCTCGTTCACAATAAGGTTATTATAGTTTTGCATTTTTCATTAGTTTTTGTTTTTATTTGATTTTGACTTTTTGTTTTCAATTTCAGTTTAGTTTTAATCAGTTTTTGAAGCGGTTTGCTAGTTAAGTTTAGTTTTTATTTTTTGAAAATGATAAGTTTTAGTTTAGTTTTTATTAGTTTCAGTATTTGTTTTAGTCTTTTGAGAAATGGTCCACATATTTTATCACCTTACACTGCAAGGCACTTCCTCCTATCAGAGACACAGTCATATTCAAAGTTATCCCAAATGGGGCTCTGCTGCTTTCTCCCCACTTTCGCTGCCATTAACGCTCAGCTAGCAGGTAAAGTGTGGACGTTCTGCTAGCAGGTAAAGTGTGGACGCTCTGCTAGCAGGTAAAGTGTGGACGTTCAGCTAGCAGGTAAAGTGTGGACGCTCTGCTAGCAGGTAAAGTGTGGACGTTCAGCTAGCAGGTAAAGTGTGGACGCTCTGCTAGCAAGTAAAGTGTGGACGTTCAGCTAGCAGGTAAAGTGTGGACGCTCAGCTAGCAGGTAAAGTGTAGACGTTCAGCTAGCAGGTAAAGTGTGGACGCTCTGCTAGCAGGTAAAGTGTGGACGTTCAGCTAGCAGGTAAAGTGTGGACGCTCTGCTAGCAGGTAAAGTGTGGACGTTCAGCTAGCAGGTAAAGTGTGGACGCTCTGCTAGCAGGTAAAGTGTGGACGTTCAGCTAGCAGGTAAAGTGTGGACGCTCTGCTAGCAGGTAAAGTGTGGACGCTCTGCTAGCAGGTAAAGTGTGGACTCTCTGCTAGCAGGTAAAGTGTGAATTCAGCTAGCAGGTAAAGTGTGAATTCAGCTAGCAGGTAAAGTGTGGACGCTCTGCTAACAGGTAAAGTGTGGACTCTCTGCTAGCAGGTAAAGTGTGAATTCAGCTAGCAGGTAAAGTGTGGACGCTCTGCTAGCAGGTAAAGTGAGGACGCTCAGCTAGCAGGTAAAGTGTGGATGCTCTGCTAGCAAGTAAAGTGTGGACACTCTGCTAGCAGGTAAAGTGTGGACGCTCAGCTAGCAGGTAAAGTGTGGACGCTCTGCTAGCAGGTAAAGTGTGGACAATCAGCTAGCAGGTAAAGTGTGGACGCTCTGCTAGCAGGTAAAGTGTGGACGCTCTGCTAGCAAGTAAAGTGTGGACACTCTGCTAGCAGGTAAAGTGTGGACACTCAGCTAGCAGGTAAAGTGTGGACGCTCAGCTAGCAGGTAAAGTATGGACGCTCTGCTAGCAGGTAAAGTGTGGACGCTCTGCTAGCAGGTAAAGTGTGGACGCTCTGCTAGCAGGTAAAGTGTGGACGTTCAGCTTGCAGGTAAAGTGTGGACGCTCAGCTAGCAGGTAAAGTGTGGACACTCTGCTAGCAGGTAAAGTGTGGACGCTCAGCTAGCAGGTAAAGTGTGGACGCTCTGCTAGCAGGTAAAGTGTGGATGCTCTGCTAGCAGGTAAAGTGAGGACGCTCTGCTAGCAGGTAAAGTGTGGACGCTCTGCTAGCAAGTAAAGTGTGGACACTCTGCTAGCAGGTAAAGTGTGGACGCTTAGCTAGCAGGTAAAGTGTGGACGCTCTGCTAGCAAGTAAAGTGTGGACACTCTGCTTGCAGGTAAAGTGTGGACGCTCTGCTAGCAGGTAAAGTGTGGACGTTCTGCTAGCAAGTAAAGTGTGGACACTCTGCTTGCAGGTAAAGTGTGGACGCTCTGCTAGCAGGTAAAGTGTGGACGTTCAGCTAGCAGGTAAAGTGTGGACGTTCAGCTAGCAAGTAAAGTGTGGACACTCTGCTAACAGGTAAAGTGTGGACGCTCTGCTAGCAGGTAAAGTGTGGACATTCAGCTAGCAGGTAAAGTGTGGACGCTCTGCTAGCAGGTAAAGTGTGGACGCTCTGCTAGCAGGTAAAGTGTGGACGCTCTGCTAGCAAGTAAAGTGTGGACACTGCTTGCAGGTAAAGTGTGGACGCTCAGCTAGCAGGTAAAGTGTGGACGTTCAGCTAGCAGGTAAAGTGTGGACGCTCTGCTAGCAGGTAAAGTGTGGACGCTCAGCTAGCAGGTAAAGTGTGGACGCTCTGCTAGCAGGTAAAGTGTGGACGCTCTGCTAGCAAGTAAAGTGTGGACACTCTGCTAGCAGGTAAAGTGTGGACGCTTAGCTAGCAGGTAAAGTGTGGACGCTCTGCTAGCAAGTAAAGTGTGGACACTCTGCTTGCAGGTAAAGTGTGGACGCTCTGCTAGCAGGTAAAGTGTGGACGTTCTGCTAGCAAGTAAAGTGTGGACACTCTGCTTGCAGGTAAAGTGTGGACGCTCTGCTAGCAGGTAAAGTGTGGACGTTCAGCTAGCAGGTAAAGTGTGGACGTTCAGCTAGCAAGTAAAGTGTGGACACTCTGCTAACAGGTAAAGTGTGGACGCTCTGCTAGCAGGTAAAGTGTGGACATTCAGCTAGCAGGTAAAGTGTGGACGCTCTGCTAGCAGGTAAAGTGTGGACGCTCTGCTAGCAGGTAAAGTGTGGACGCTCTGCTAGCAAGTAAAGTGTGGACACTGCTTGCAGGTAAAGTGTGGACGCTCAGCTAGCAGGTAAAGTGTGGACGTTCAGCTAGCAGGTAAAGTGTGGACGCTCTGCTAGCAGGTAAAGTGTGGACGCTCAGCTAGCAGGTAAAGTGTGGACGCTCAGCTAGCAGGTAAAGTGTGGACGCTCAGCTAGCAGGTAAAGTGTGGAAGTGAAACTGGCAGAAAACAAACAAAGTATTCATCTCCTGAAAAATAGGGAATACAGGTAGACACTCTGTAGGATAGTACTCTCCCTGGGGTGTCGGTCAGAACACACTGGACAGGAGACAGGAGGGAGCTTTAACCATTTAGTGAATATTCTCCTTGTACAGCACAACAGTACAACAGTACAGCAGAGCCAATGAGGCCACAGAGGAATAGATATGAGTGTGGTCTGAAACCCATCAAATAAATACACAAACATGAGGGTGATGGTCACAATATAGACACTAAGGCTAGCATTACTGACCCTCTATAGTGTTAAATAATATGGTGATTCACTGATACATCCTTAACAATAAAAGCAGGATCAGTAATAAACAATAATCATTGATACAGAGGTAATGATTCAGATGCTACCACTCCAAGTATACTAATAATCATATCACTCTAATACCACTGCTACCAATTAACCGTTAACACTCATAATGATAAATGAACAGAACAGGGTTTTATAGGTGATTAACAATATGAGATGACGCATGCGCTCTAGTCTGTGGTCATCAAGTTTGAGCTGGACTATATTGAATGGGGCAGAGCTAACCTCCATGTACAACCGATAGCTGGATTCACGTGATAGACAAAGGTTTTCACAACTAATCAGATAGTCCTCCTCCCTCTCTGTCCTCTCAGTGAGCTCCTGTTTATTCCTGATCTTATAAAAACAGGTAGAGTCACAGAGTTCAGGGAAGCTGCACAGAGATACAATCACAGTGTCCACTTTGTGTAGATGTATGAACCTCCGCCGGTCTGTTTGTCATATCATACGTCACTGGAGGATCTGCACGCTGATTGGCTGTTGAAGCACAATTGAATCGCTGAAGTTGAGATTTTTCAACTCTTGTGAATTCATCAGCGTGAATTATTTGCTTCATTCCAGGGAATCATGAACTTGCGTCTCCTTGCATCTTTACGTGAAATTCACTCATGCTAATGATGATTTTAATCACGTTTGCTGTGAATGCCCCATTGGAGTTATTAGCTAAATGTTAATGCAAAGTTAAAAGCATATACTGTTATATCTATATCATTTATTACATAGTTAAAACAATGAGAATAAGTTTTTCTGCTCATTTTGCAAACTATGTATAGATATTGAGGTTAAACTACAGGATCCACAAACTAGTCCTTCTAAAGTCTCCCACTTAAAACCTTAGAAGTTTCTGGCCCTATATGGACTCTTCGTACTCAATGTTCTTTTCACAGTCATGACTGTTATACTGTGATCTCACCTGAAGGGCAGACCACCTGCAACCCCACTCCTCCCCTCATTCCCCTCCATCCCTCATTAGCTCTCCGTCAGTGCTGAATTATCCCGCCGTTTTATTATTCTCCAGAGGCGGCCGGTGCTGACGCAGCGCTCTCCAGTTGTCTTGTGCCGTCTGCCTTTTTTCACCCCCCCCCCCCTCCCTTCTCCCTTCTCTTTTCTCCCTCCTCATGTTTCTTCTGCCCAGGAGGAAAGGAATCAAGGGAGGAAGGAGCAGCAGGAGGAGAGCGAGAGAAGCTGCCGTCCCACAGGGGCCTCGCCGAAAAGAGCAAACGCAGGACGACAAAGGCACATGAGATGGAGAGGCGAACGGGACACGTTAAACTGCCAACAAGAAAAGATTAGACAGAAGGGACAGATGGATAAAAGAGCAGCAGAAGAAAGAGTGACATATTAAGGATCCACCAGAGATTCTTGGCCTAAGCTCCAGCACACATTTGGGATCTAAAATAACTCATTCTGCCTTCACTCACTAATCTCTCACTCTTTTTACGATCCCTCTCTCTCTCTCTCTCTCTCTCTCTCTCTCTCTCTCTCTCTCTCTCTCTCTCTTTCTCCGCATACTCCCAACATACAGTTCAAAGACCCCCCCTGCTCCTCCCTTCCTGTTCCCACATTAATTAAATCCGTGTGTAATTACTATCGTCGAGGAGGGAATCTGAGGCGAGTAAGAAAAATTGGTCACGGTCTCGGTATCTTTGAAGTGAAATTACTTGAGCAAAGTTTACTGCCAGAATATGAAGATGTTATACTGTACCAGGGGAAGGTGGGGGCTCCTTATCAGAAATCCCATATTTAATGTAGCTGCACCTGTTGGCTGCACAGCCTGTCGTCTGACCCCGCTGTCAGGACATAGAAGCGTAGACATGAAGACCAAAAAGGGTTAAGAGTAGGGACTTTTCCCCCGTTCAGAAATGCATGAAGATTGACTTGGATGTGTTTGTGTAACAGAGTATCAGGGAAGCTTATTCTCCTCTCATGTCACATGAGCAAATGTTTCCCTTCAGCATATTTGATAGTTTATTTATGAAAACAGTTTGCAATAATTCATTAGCTGCTAACAGGCCTGGATATGTGAAGCTGTGACTCGGTTGTTGTACACTGGTTCACAGTGAGAGTGAAGTTGTTACTTAACACACATGGATTTGGACTAAATAACATTTTTAAATGGTCACACGTTCTCAAATCTGCTGTTTGAATTCAAGATGAAAAGGGATATTTCCCACTGACAAACTAATGGTGAATTAGTCAAAACTCACAAGTTGTAGCTCTGAAAGGCGATGAAGCTTCTCTGAGCTTACTGTTTTGGTTTCATGGCTTTCACTTTTGTGGTTTGGTTTCACTTTGCTTTCACAAATGAGTCTGTAAAAGCCACTTAACACCTAATGAGCAGACTAAGTTACACTATTAAAACAGAAAAGCTGTGAAAACTGTCTGCACTAGATTTTTGAGTTTTGAGGCTAACTAGAAATCTTACATTTGAGCCAACTGATGAGTTTTTGTTGAGATAACTTATCATTCATATGTAGTGTAACTTAAAGTTTGGAGTTCTACATACTAAGAAGTGAAAGTTGTGCCAACTTATTGTTTGTTCAGAAAATGTCCCTAAATGTTACTGCACCGTTTTCACACCTGCAATGTAGCTAGCTAATGTTCACGGTGGCTAACTATTGGTAATGACCATGCCTTATTAAACTAACTAAACAAATTAAAGTGACAGTAACCGGTAATCAACTCACCATCAACTGACCAACTGTAAAGCTAGAGTTTTAATACAACACTCAAACAAAACACTCACCTTTAGGGCGATCAAATCCACACAGGACAGGAGAGATAGCGCCACATGTGGGGAATTGAAAGTGTGGAAGACCCCTGTAGATTTGAGTTGGAGACCCCGTTCTTTGCCTGAAGCACACCAATAATTTAGCCGAACTTCAAACCCATCATTTCAAGTTTTACCAACCTAACTTATGAAATGAGACCAACTTTACAAACAAACTTAATATACATAGTTGAGATAACTACTTTGATGGAGTTTGAAACAAAATGGAATTTTTTTTGTTTACTTCACCAAAAAATCATTTTCAGGCCAACAATTTTAAGTTTTCATTTTTATACTGTAGCGACTAGCTAGGTGAGCATAAAGCAGCTTAAGAGATCTGTTCCTTCAGAGTAAGAGCTGCTTCACACTGGATGTGGGTTGGCTACATAACTGCTCCAGCATTACTCCATTTTCATCTAGGCATATGCGTTAACAGATTTAGACTGTCAACGTGAGCAGCATATCTCATGCATGGGAGGTAGAACCTTCAGTTATCAGGCACCTCTCCTTTGGAATCATCTACCAGTCAGGGTCCAGGAGGCAGACACCCTCTCTACTTTTAAGAGTAGGCTTCAAACTTTCCTTTTTGATGAAGCTTATAGTTAGAGCTGGATCAGGCTTGGACCAGTTCTTAGTTATGCTGCTATAGGCTTAAACTGCTTGGGGAACTGGCGCAGTGACACATTAGGATCCTATCTCACCCCCTTCCCCCCAACCCCCTCATCACTTACTTTAACTCTCCCTGTCCCATTAAAGTTACTAACCATAGACCTTTCTGGAGTCCCTGAGCTCCCTTGTGGGGCGGCTGTGGCTCAGTGGGTAGAGTTGGTCGTCTATCAATCAGAAGGTTGGCGGTTCGATCCCAGCTCCGGCAGTCACATGCCGAAGTGTCCTTGAGCAAGACACTGAGCCCCAAATTGCTCCCTCTGTTGTTCAGAGGTGTGAATGTGAATGAATGAGATTAGCTAACACTGATGGTCCCTCACTACATAGCAGCCTCTACCATCAGTGAGTGAATGGGTATGAATGGGTGAATGTGACGAGTAGTGTAAAAGCGCTTTGAGTGCTCAGAAAGACTAGAAAAGGGCTATATAAGTACAAGTCCATTTACCATTTACCATTACCTTGTCTTGTAGGTTCCTCTGAGCTGCTGCAGCCGTCCTCCTGCTGTGGACGTTCCAGACTCCAGCTGATACAGACGTGCTGGACTCCAGCGGCAACAGCAACTACTACTGGTCTCATCACTATCATCTCTCTCTTTTCATCTCCCTCTATCCCTCTCTCCAACACGGTCTCAGCAGATGCGTGTCTAACATGAGTCTGGTCCTGCTGGAGGTTTCTGCCTGTTAAAGGAAGTTTGTCCTTGCCACCGTAACTTGCTAAATGCTGCAAAGTGCTCTGCTCATGGTGGATTAAGATGAGATCAGACTGAGTCCTGTCTGTAAGATGGGACTGGATCTTATCCTGTCTTGGTGTTGGGTCTCTGTTCATAATTTGACATAGAGTGGTCTAGACCTGCTCTGTTTGGAAAAAGTCTTGAGACAACATTTGTTGTGATTTAGCACTTTATAAATAAAGATTGATTGATTGACTAACATTTATATTAACTGACTAGTCTGAAGGTGAGAAACTGCTCAGAAATCCAACAGAATTGAGCACAATTGATGTAACAAGCCTAAACAAAGGATCACAGAGTCTTCAGGTATACAGTGTCAGATTGGTTTGCCAAGTGTGGCTACTATTAGCAGATCTAGCACCACCAGCCTTTGGTCTTCCTTGCAGGCTAAAGGCTGATTTATACTTCTGTGTCTCCCCCACACAGCAGGGGCTGACGCGGTCATGAGCACCACATGCTTGTACATCAATGTGTCCGTGTTGTGCAGCAATTCTCCTCCTAAACACTTGAGGGCAGTGTGGTCTCTCTGATAGCCGCCGGCTGCCTGCTTCTGACCCCGCTACGATCTCTGTTTCCTTTTCCACAGAGATTCAGAGCGTGTTATGTTAATCTACAGCTGATACATGTTGCTGTTTATCATACAGACATGATTACATGAAGAATAGAGAGGAGGAGATGAAATGCACGGACCATGGGCGGGGATCCTGGAAGTGCTGTAAATGCAGGAAATAAAATGCCGCAGAGTGGACCAATCACAGGGCTTGCGGTCCGCGGCGATCCAACGGGTAGTTACATTTTGGAGGAGGTGCAGCCAGCTACTTGCGTAGGCCTCTGTGTAGGTACGGGAGCTACGCGGACATCCGGCGTAGGCTACACCATCAATTTGACGCAGAAGTATAAATCAGCCTTAACGTCCACATGCCTGTGTTAGTTAGGCATTGATCCAAGAGGTTTACATAACAGTTTAACCAGACACAGCCTAAATACATCTCCAAAAGTATTGATTGGTTGCATTATGGGAAATGTAGGCTATGTTGGGTTTTGAACAAGCGGCAACCTCCGGTTAAAAATGAGTCCAATGCAGAAGTGTTAAAAGCTGCAGTTCATCAAGGATCCGCTTGAGGCTGGCTCTGGAAGTACAGGAAGTCACATACACATGAATGGGAAAAAGAGGATCTTTACAGCAGAAATAAACATGTTTACAGCCTGGTACAAAAAACAAGTGTAGTCTGAATAGCTCATTTCTCGATGTCCTCTCACTGTGAGGGAGGTGAATTTTTTTCTAACGCGTCAATTTTAAAGATATTGAGATTACCAGTCTTCCAATGAGAGGCACAGCTGACTGCAGGGACACTGCAGCTGTTGGCTAGGAGGCTCAAACTCCGCCTCTTTACGTCACACTGGCTCAACAGAAGCAATATGGCTGCCGCCGCCGATTTGCCTCAAAACAGCTCTTCAGAAACAGATGGGTGACGTCACGAATCCTACGTCCATATTTTATACAGTCTATGGTTTTGAAACGGGATGATACAATGAAATAAAAGACAGGACATATCAGCCGTGTAATCAGTCTTTCAAGATATCTTGAAAAAATGAAGTTGACAATTGCAATCACATTGACAATTCATGATTCATGTCCCTCTAACTTCAGGGAAATCCCAGCAGAGGCTTCAGAATTGTTCTTACTTCTAGCTTCACCTGCATGTTTGGTTTAAACACAGTTTGAGTCTCTCATAATGGTCCAGAGCTCTTTGAAGCTGACACATTGCTTGTTAAAAGATCCTGCCTGTGTTCATGTGGAGAAATATCAGAAGTGTCAGAAGAATCCTGTCATGTTGAAGATGACTTTAGCTGTTACCATTTTTGTTTCAGTCACATCGCAAACTCATCGAGTCACCACGCATCCTCAGTCTGAACTAATAACCTTTGAGCTGTCAGTCAGCGTCTTTACCTCCAGGCTTACCTGCTCCATCATCTCTTCTTTATTCTGTGATTATACACTCATCCTCCCTCCACCTCACCCCTCCTCATACATAGAACACTCAGGCCAGGGGAGGAGGACTGTGACAGGAAGAATCCCACAACAAGCTGCATGTGTTGTTGCTCTTAGTTTAATAGGAACCTTTGAATCATACCTGTGTGCAACCCGTGTTGCATGCTGGGGAATTATTTTGAAATCTACTCTCCTCCATCCACCACTTTCACCTCCATTACTCCCCTCTGCACACACACACAGGGGAGCTCAGTGACATGAATAGAAATATACCTCTCACAAAAACATACACACACGTTTCTCCACCCAAAAGCACACAAAACAAACAAAAAGCATCCTTGTGCATGTGGAATGGATTTGGGTAGACGCACACACACAAATCAATTATTGCACCGAAATGTGAAAGCTAAACACACACATTCTAACACTGTAAACAAGAGTTAAAGTTCAGACACACACAGATGCACAAATATGTACACACAGAGCGTGGATGAAATAAGACATGTGCAAAACTAAAATGGATCTCTGATGTGATGCATTCTCTTCACTTTCAGAGACTGTGTGCATGCCAAGCGGCAACCTCCAGTTTAACAACTGCAGTTCATCAAGGATCCACTTGAGGCTGGCTCTGGAAGTACCAGAAACCACACACACACCAATTCAAAAAAGATGATCTTTACAGCAGAAATAAACATGTTTACAGCCTTGGAAAAAAACAAGTGTAGTCTGGATAGATCATTTCTCTATCGGCACACACAGTAGGAGTGTGGTTTTTTCATAACGCAGCAATTTCAAAGATATTTAGATTACGAGTCTTCCAATGAGATGTTGGCTAGGAGGCTCAAACTCCACCTCTTTACGTCACAATCGCTCGAAAGCAGCAATATGACTCTAGACAAAGATTGGCCTCAAAACAGCGCTTCAGAAACAGATGGGTGACATCACGGATACTACGTCCATTATTTATACAATCTATAGTCCATGCATGCATTGTGTGTGTGTGTGTGTGTGTGTGTGTGTGTAGGTGTGTGTGTGTATGTGTGTGTGTGTGTGTGTGTGTGCAAGAGACAATGACTGAGTGACGCAGGCCTCATTTTGTGCGTGTGTGTTCCAGCTCTTATTGACATTGAGCTAAAGTCAGGACAAAAGGAGGCAGAAGTGAATAGAACGAGAAGTCTTCGTGCATGTGTGTGTGTGTGTTTGTGTGTGTGTGTTTGTGTGTGTGTGTTTGTGTCAGTGCACTGTTCCAAAATTGTTTGTATTTATGCCTTAAAATTTCTTAGCACATGTGCATACATTTGCAGACGCAAAACACACACCAGCACACGCACAGACACACTTGTGCACATGCACACACTTTCTATTATAAGCTTGCAGAGAGCGTCTACTTGGGCTGAGAGAAATACGTCTCAGGAAATAATTTAAAAAGCCAGGTAATACATTTTTGCAAACAAGTTTTTGGGCGGCGTGTTGGAGGGGAGGGAGGCGGGGTTGGAGGGCAAATTGTGGAAGGATAGGAGGTGCATGCAGGCGGATTGGAGGAAAGTAAAGGACTCCAGGGAGAGATAATGGAAACAGATGAAGGGAGCGGAATAGAAGAGGAATGCAGAGGTATGAAATGGGAGTAATACTCTGAATCCAATATTACTTTTTATGTTAGGGCACTGGTGTGAACTTATATTATTAAAACAGCACAACAGGAGAGAGAGAGAGAGAGAGAGAGAGAGAGAGAGAGAGAGAGAGAGAGAGAGAGAGAGAGAGAGAGAGAGAGAGAGAGAGAGTGCATGCCTCCATTTGTGTTTTTTCTTTGTGGGTGATCCATCACCTGAGGAGTCTGTTCTTTTAACACAAAGCAATTCCCCAACACAAACATACACAGAAATTACAGTCCACTTCCACACACACACAGCTACTATGAATTATGTCTGCTACACACACACACACACACACACACACACATACATACACACGCACACACACATACATACACACGCACACACTCATGCACGCACGCACACACACACACACACACCCCTTGTCTCACATTTGTTATAAATGAGTATGAGGACATTCTCTCTTGCCATAGCAAAAAGAAAAGTGTGACACTGTGTGCTTCCCATCTACAGTGTTCTCTGGCTGTAGTTGCTGTCTATCAAAGTATCATTGCATGCATCCAAAACAACAGGTTGCACAGTTTATATCAGCTCCCACAGATCACTAATCCAGGAGAGAGTATTATGGCAATAAGGAGAAGAAGTGATTTCTAAAAGAACGTTTGCTGCAAAACTGCCTTTTTGAAGTGGTTGTTTTTGGTAATGTTTAACTTCCTCAGAGTGACTCACTTGTGCCCCACTTTCAGTATTTACTGAGAGATTTTCTGAGATTCCTTTCTGCAGGAGGACCTCTTTTTTTCTGCTGGAATCTAAAGTGGAGAGCAGCATGGAAATACATCATCTGGGTGCATGTAAAATATGATTGAATAGTTTAAACGGTTGTATTCCTTTTTTAAAATCCTGCTTAGTTTTGCTATAAGGTGTCCAAAAACCATCCTTTCAATTTAGGATACATATATACTGTATATATTTAATTAATTTACAAACAAAGAAAACAAAGACAACTATTCTCCTTATCTGGAAACGAACACTAGGCAAGGCAAGGCAACTATTCTCCTTATCTGCGGGAAACGAACACTAGGCAAGGCTGCTAGGCAAGGCAAGGCAAGGCAAGGCAAGGCAAGGCAAGGCAAGGCAAGGCAAGGCAAGGCAAGGCAAGGCAAGGCAAGGCAAGGCAAGGCAAGGCAAGGCAAGGCAAGGCAAGGCAAGGCAAGGCAAGGCAAGGCAAGGCAAGGCAAGGCAAGGCAAGGCAAGGCAAGGCAAGGCAGCTTTATTTGTATAGCGCATTTCATACACGAGGGCAACTCAATGTGCTTTACATTAAAACATTAAAAGCATTGGAGACATTCAGACAAGCATAAAAGAACACAATTAAAATGACAAATATAATAAAACAGAAAAGAAAAGGAAAATTAGAAATATATTAAAAATGACATTAAAATTTTAATTTAAAGTGGGTTAAAATAATCTAAGATAGGAAGGCAGTGGTAAATAAAAAAGTCTTAGTCTTTGATTTAAAAGAGGTGAGAGTTGGAGCAGACCTGCAGCTTTCAGGGAGTGTGTTCCAGATATGTGGTGCATAATGACTAAACGCTGCTTCACCATGTTTCGTTCTAACTCTAGGAACTGAAAGCAGACCAGTACCTGATGACCTCAGAGGTCGAGGTGGTTCATAAAGTAGTAGCAGATCAGCAATGTATTTTGGGCCTAAACCATTCAGTGCTTTATAAACCATCAGCAGGATTTTAAAGTCTACTCTCTGACAGACAGGAAGCCAGTGTAGAGATCTAAGAACTGGAGTAATGTAGTCTACTTTTTTGGTCCTTGTTAGGACTCGAGCAGCAGCATTCTGTATGAGCTGCAGCCGTCTGATGGACTTTTTAGGGAGTCCTGTAAAGACCCCGTTACAGTAGTCTAGTCTGCTAAAGATAAATGCATGGAGGAGTTTTTCTGCATCCTGCTGAGACATGAGTCCTTTAATCCTTGATATATTCTTAAGGTGATAGTAGGCTGACTTTGTAATTGTCTTAATGTGGCTGCTGAAATTAAGGTCTGAGTCAAAGACTACACCAAGGTTTCTGGCTTGGTTTGAACATTTCATCGTTGCAGATTGGAGCTGAGCAGTAACCTTTAACCTTTCTTCCTCCAAAAACAATCACTTCAGTTTTTTCTTTGTTTAACTGAAGAAAGTTCTGGCTCGTCCAGTCATTGATTTGTTCAATGCATTTACTCAGTGTTTGTATGGGACTATAATCCCCTGGTGATATGGTGATGTAAATGTGTGTGTCATCTGCATAGCTATGGTATTTTATTTGGTTGTTTCTTATTATCTGACCTAAGGGGAGTATGTAGATGTTGAATAGTAGAGGCCCCAGAATGGATCCCTGAGGTACTCCACATACTAAGACTTTCTTATATTATTATAACAGTTTATTTCACCTTTCTTTCTTTCTTTCTTTCTTTCTTTCTTTCTTTCTTTCTTTCTTTCTTTCTTTCTTTCTTTCTTATCTAGTTCAAATTTTTGTCACTTTTTATTTATCTATTTATTATCTAGTTCAAAATGTTGTCACTTTTTATTTATTTATTATCTAGTTTGAATTTTTGTCACTTTTTATTTATCTATTTTAATTATTTATTTATTATCTAGTTCAGATTTTAGTCACTTTTTATTTATTTATGTATGTATTATCTGTTTCAAATTTTTGTCATTTATTATTTATTTATTTATTTATTATCTAGTTCAACATTTTGTCACTTTGTATTTATTATCTAGATTACATTTATTTATCTATTTTATTTATTTATTTATCATCTAGTTCAAATTTGAGTCACTTTTTATTTATTTAGTTATTTATTATTTATTTATTATCTAGTTAAAATTTTAGTAACCTTTTTTAATTTATTTGTATATTTATTTAAGTATAGCATCTTATTTTCTTTCACTGGTTTAATATTTTAGTGTTTTGTTATCTCAGAAATGAATTTTATTTTGGTGAGTTTTTATTTATTTTATTCTATTTTCATTGTCATTATTATTATTGTTGCATATATTGTGTTGGATTGTTGGGTGGGTTTAGGGTGGAGCTGGGGTTGGGATTAGGATGTGGGGGTCTTTTTATATCTTTTTTAAAAAATGTATTCCATTTGAAGTTGTTTTTATGTACAGCACTTTGTGTTAAAATGTCATTGTATGAAAAGCGCTTTATAAATAAAGTCTGATTGATTGAAGACAACAGATTTAATGGTGTGATGTGTGTACAGTAACCATCAATTGCATGGAGGTGACATGAGGTGACTGTCAGACACTTATATCTGCACATAGAACATGTGCTCCTTTGTCGCAGCCACTTATTCCTCCTGTCCATCAACGTCTGCATATGACAGAGCCAGGCTTCAGATCGGTGCTTTATAGAGGGGGCAGATGAGGGGGGTTATGGGGGGACAGAGTGAGGGAGGCAGACTGGAAGAGAACCAAGTGCCTGCATGAACACAGAAAGCAGTTCATGTCTTTCACACCGTAGGATGAGTCATCTCGCTCGGCACTGCGCTGTGAATGATACAGAGTGGGGAGGGACACCTGCAGAGAGCGGCGGCTGTGGAGTGTGTGAGAGAGGGTGGAGGGGGGGGGGGGGGGCACATCAATGAGCACATGATGTCTACCTCCAATTCTGTCAATGAAAGTGGGAGGAGGGAAGAGAGCCAGTCACAGGCAGGAGGAGTGCATGACACTAACTACATGGAGCCTGATGGACGGTACTTCTATAACAACATAATACAGCATAACTTGGGATTAATATCACAGGGGACTGACACCATCATTTTCAGGTTAATTGAAAACACAATTCCCTTTGCTGGAGCTTTTATCAAAAGAAATGTATCAAGTGTATGGCTTCTGCAAGAAATAATCTCCGACGTCCATCTAACTATATGCTTACCGTTGTCGCCATGACTGAATTTGTTGTCCTTTCTTCTTCAGTCAGCTTGCCTCCCAATTGGCGCTCATTTTTTTCCACATGACAATCCACAGCTGTACTCAGAGTTCCTGCCACACAACAGGATACCTGATCGTAAATATTAGATGTATAATATTTAGGATTTCAAATCGGTGTGTCCCGATCGTCTTCTGAGCAGATCCTGGAAAGAAAATCACAATGAACACACCTCACACCCAAGCAGCAACCTCCGGCCTTGAAATATAAAGCCAATGCGGAAGTGTTATAAACTGCAGTTCATCTAGTATCCACTTGAGGCTGGCTGCAGAAACACCGGAGACCACATACACACCCATTCAAAGTGTCACAGTCTGCTCACCTCCTCCCCTCTGTCAGTAATTTTCCACTCTCCTTGCCTCTGCTCCACTCTGCTGGCCAGCCACGCCCCCTCATCAGGCAACCCAGTTCACCTGCACACTCACCTGCTCCTCATCTGCAATCAAGCCGGTTTATAAGCAACAGCCACTCTCCACTCCTTGCCAGATTGTTCTTTGACCTCATGCAAGACTTTCCAGCGTTCTTCTCCGGACTGATCTCCCGTTGCCGACCCTGCCTGCCCGTGACCATCCCTCCTCGCCGCTTCCCAGGAAAACACCTACGCCTTCTGTCCCTGACTACGAGTCCTGCCTTTGCCCATCCGGGGTTCTGCCTGTCCGTCCTCGTGGCCGTATGGTGTCCTGTCCTCCTGTGGAGTTCGAGTGAGTCTGTTCTTCAACTCTCTCCAGGATCTGTCTGTCACCGGTGCTTGATTCGTCAGGCTGTCATCGAGCCCAGAGAGACTCGATTCCCTACCTGTGTTCGAGGTAGAGAGACTATTCACCTGTTGCTCGTGTCTATTGATGAACTGTTCAATAAAGGTCATTACCAACTGATCTCTTGGCTTCCGGTACTGCTTGTGGGTCCTAACTCAACCCGGTACACAAAGAAGATGATCTTTACAGCAGAAATAAACATGTTTACAGCCTGGTTCAAAAAAACCTTTTGTTTCTCTGTCAGCACACACTGTACAGAGGATTCATTTTCTTAAACTCATTATAAGATATTAAACTTGTGAGATTTTCCTAAATAAGGACATGACTGACTTGATTAAGAGATGCGCACCCTGTAGCTGTTACGGGGCGTTCACACCAAACGCAAATAAAATCATTTGTGCAAATGAATTACATGTAAGGTCAATGTAGAGATGCAAATAGCCGGGAGTAGTGGTTTGGCGGCGCAAATTGGCCCACGCAAATTCATTCGTGAGAGTTGAAATATCTGAACTCCAGCGAATCTATCGCGCTGCAATAGCCAATCAGCGTGCAGATCCTCCGGTGACGTGAGGTGTGACGTATGGACCAGCGGAGATTTCCTCATCTGGAATATATGGGACCCTTTGTGTGAACGCGACATTCTCTAAAAAACTAAAGGCCCGCCTCTTTACCTCACACTAGCTCTGATGAAGTTCGGTTGAGTTCAGCATTTTCAATATGGCACCTGCAGACAAAAAGAATAAGAAACGTACTTTATTAATCCCCAGGGGGGAAATTCAATTTTTCCACTTGTGTTATTTTTTGGTCATGCTACACGCACAGTTTGTTGTATGTATTAGGGGTGCAACAATACGTGTATCTGTATGGAACCGTTCGATACAGTGGTCACGGTTCAGTACGCCCTATGAACCGAACAATACGCAATTTTATATTTATTTGATCAACTTCTGACGAGGCGCTCTGTGCTGAAAGTTCAGGTCCACTGAACTGCACGCTCCTCCCACATTCATTCAGTCCAAGCTGGTCACGTTTGTTTTAACTGTGCTTCATCTGGAAATATATATTTCACCATACGATGGTCTGCTGGGTTCATATGTTCACGTATGTGTGTGTGTGTGTGTGTGAGCGCGCGCCCGCTCTAGATGGAGGCACGATTGTCCTCTTTGGTTGCAGAGCAGAGTTGTTCCGTGGTCCTGTAGTGACGCTAGACTGGGTGATGTGGTTTTAAAGTGCGTTTATGCATTACTTGTGGTCTTATACTGCATGCTGTGTAAGACTTCAGCCTGATACCGGACAGTGCTTCCCTACCGTTATATCGGGGGGGGGGGGGGCACCCGCAGGGTCCCGCCCCCCCTGGAAGTCAAAGCAGAGCTGATTTAAGGTTACCTCTCATAGATCAGGTCTATACCTTGTTCTTTTATTTAACAGACTAAACAGCCTTATGTTATTTATCTTAGTTATATGATGGGATGTCACACACACACACACACACACACGCAACCCCCCCATGCACAGCAGAACATGTCAGGTAGCTGCCCCTGATACATTTAATTTAATTTAAAAACTGTGCTTTTGAGCTGAAACAAATGTTGGTAATTTCAATAATGCTCATGGTGGATTAAGGTGGGGTCAGACTGAGTCTTATCCTGTCTTGGTGTTGGGTCTCTGTTCATAATTTGACATAGAGTGGTCTAGACCTGCTCTGTTTGTAAAAGCGTCTTGACATAGCGTATGTTGTGATATGGCGCTATACAGATAAAGATTGATTGATTGATTGATAGATTGAATAAACTACAAGTAAAAAAAGGCATGGAAATTTTTCTTTTTCTGTTTTGAAAACGTATCGAACTGAACCATGGATTTTCTGTATTGTTGCACCCCTAGTATATACATACAATTTTATGCACAAACATGCAGTGGCCATGCACTTAGGGAGAGATGTCAGAGTGAGGATGCTACCATCAACCAGGACCATAGACTTGCCTCTTCCTGTTGTACAGTTCTGAAGCCAAAAAATCCCTCTCCTGGGCGCCGCCATTGTGCAGCCAGAGCCTGTGAAGCCTTTGTAATAAGCTCCGCCCTACAGCGTAACGTCACAAGACGCTGTGTGTCCTTTGAAGTTTCGTTCTACGGCGGCTGTGAATCAAAGGAAACAGGAAGTAAAACCCCGTTTTTTAAACTCTAATAACTAACGAAAAATAAACTTTTCAGAAAAAAGAGGCCTTGAACATAACACAGTCAAATACTAACTACATATCACCACAGCATACGGATGTGAGAAACATTTGTACGACGTGTATTTATTTTTTAAAGTTTGACTGCTCCCCCATTCAAAGGAATGGGGGAGACAGATTTTTTGACCTATACTGCAGCCAGCCACCAGGGGGGCAGACACACTGCTGAAAGCCTCCCCACCAGGGCCGTATCCGGCACGCTTGACCAGCGCACCCCGAGCAGTTGGGGGTTTGGTGCATTGCTCAAGGGCACCTCAGCAGTGCCCAGGCAAGTGAACCAGCACCTCTCCAGTCCACTCCAGTCCAGGCGACCCTCCGGTTGCCAAGCCAAACCCCTATGGACTGAGCTACTGCCGCCCCCTTCAAATCAACGCTCAGGAACAGATGGTTGACATCACTGAGACCACTTCCATTTATAATGCAGTCTATGCTCACACCACAGGAATCATCTTTAGAACGATCAAAATCTCTGGACTTGGCTGATTTTTGTCAGAAGGGGGAGTTCGGGTTAAAACTGACCTAATTATCTTGCAGTGTTTAGGGACTTTGGAAAATGGTGTTATTTACTGTGACTGTAGTCTGTAAGAGAAACATACATTTGACCCAGCAGAGGCACTGCTTCTGTAATGAAAGGGGAAATATCTTTGAACCTGAACCTCTGCAGTTTCTTCCTCTTATCTACTGTGCAAAGTTTTACTCCACCTCTGCCTCCAAACATTTGAAAGCAGCTCTCATGGCTGTAAAATGAAAAGAATCCCTTGGTTCTGAGCACAAAATGACTTTGAATCATCTACTTTAATTCAAAGGTCCCCTATTTCTGGCATTTGGTGATTTTGCGATGCTTTTTGCCATGCAGGGAATCCAAATGCACACACATAAGAGAAAGTAGGAGGAAGAAGAAGAGCAGAGTAGGACACTCCTGCAGTACACATGGGGCAGTGATGACCGTTGAATTCAGGGCTTCAATTGATTTGTAATCTGCTGGCGTGCATTGTTCCCTTAAGGTGTTTAGCCTCTGGCGGTGCAGCAGCTTTAATTAGAGGTCAATGATTGGATCAATCAACCCATCAATCAATTATTTTAACCAATCACTTGTAAAGTCATTTGTCACAGATCACCACCTCTCAAACAGTGCCAAGGGGGACTCTGCAAACCAACACGAGTGAGGGAGCGAGAGAAGAAAGTCAAAGGAATGCTGCGGTGCTACGGCGAACAAGAACACATCAAAGCACAGCTGTCAATATCAAAATGCCGATGGCAGCATCTGTTCGAGATAGAAGAGAAGACAAAACCACAAACAATGGAAAGAAGATCAATAGAGGGAGATAGAATCTATCGCTGAGCTAGTGGGTCTGACAAAGACTGGATTGAGATCTATGGATCGGACTCCTTTGAAGTTAGACCTACAGGACAAAAGAATTGGACTCTACTGTTCCTTTACAATCTGCAGCCTCAGTGTTTTCTGTTACCTGCTCTTTTGTTGTTCTGTGGAATCAAACATGCCAACTCAGACATCTGCAGGTTGAAAGCAATGTCTGGAGGACCCTCCCCAGAACCGCCACTGCTACTCACTAAGTTACGCGAGTGTCTTTTCTTTCAGTGCTTCGTGGCAGTCCTTTAATGACGCATCATAAAGGCAGGGATGTTGAAGCATGAAAAAAAAGTCCTACTCATCATACTTGTGTATGATATCATGGAACAAATCAATGAAGGAAGAGAGAAGAATCAAACATGCAAGACTTTCTTGTCAGGAGGTTGTGAAGTGTCCTAGACGTGGCCTTGATTATCATTCACTAAAGGTCCTGGTACCCTATGGCTAGTGATGGCGAGATGAAGCTTCTTGAAGTATTGAGGCTTTCCATCCAATTGGTTCACTAATGGGCCGAAGCTTCATGGTGCTCCATTTGCTCTACTGCGCCATCAAGTGGACAATACATTTAAAATAAGCGCAGTGATTATAATGACACCATCCCTTTGGTGTGTGAAGCTTTGAATTGAATAAGTGAATGATGTTTGTGATGCCAACACATAAATAATGAACTTCTTAATATAGTGTCTGTCTTTATGATACAATGGCCGGGTCAAAAGGGAAAGTGGAAACAAATTGGGGATAAGGTTGTGACTGTGCGCTGCCCCTTATATTTCGAATCGCGCACCAACCCCGCGAACTGGTTCCTGAATCAGTCACGTGGTACAGGCGGCTCGCGAGGCTTCGAACGTCATCATTTTTCGGCCCCTCCCCTCAATGAAGCAAGCCTCGATAAGCGCTTCGCGGAAACGCCCCCTCAAATACTCGACACACGCTTCGAAGCTTCGGCACATCTCTAACATCACTACCTATGGGTGCATTTCAACCAAGAGTTCCGGGGTCTTTTAGCCCCCAGAACTATTTTACCCTGAACTAAAAGGTTCCTGTGCCCCCATTGTTGTCTGCGTTTCGACCTCAGGCTGAAGTCCTGGGTAGATTGTGCAAATCAGGCCACTGACGTATGGAGAAAAAAAAAGTAAATGCACTACACCACCAGACCAGTAGAGGGCAGTAAAACAAAGAAGAATGCCATTCATTACAGGTGACACCATAGAAGCAGATGGACCGGCAGGTATCATTATGAGCAACACAACAGTTAGCCTGTTAGCATGAAGAGACTCAGCTGGCTCTGTTTTAGATGGTGCTATATTTCATCACAGATGGATTCACTGAATCAACACATGAGAGGAGATAAGCGCGAGTAGCAAAGACGTTTCAACACGGCTTTAAAATCCTTTTGAACTCAAAAAGCCGTGGCAGAGATCGACCGGTGTTTTGGTTTAAACAGCGACCCTGTTAACTGGAGACTCTCAGCCAGATGCATCCCTCATAAACGTCTTTAGACGATCATTAAATATCAGATGAGGATATTTTGAAATCTTAATAAAAACTTAACTAGTTTGCATTCCCAGGAACTCCCTCTGTGTTTCAACAGCTGTGTAAACTCCACAAACACTGACACGTTCAGCTTAAGGTCTCCAGTTTACAGGGTCACTTTTAAAACCGTAACACCGGGAGAGACGCATTCACGGTGGGCTGAGAGAAGACTACTGTTACAAGCTGCTAAATCAAGAGAATCACAGCCTCTTCTTTTGAAAAGTACACACACATACAAAAAAGATAGAACAAATAAAAACTAATGAAAGAAAGAGAAATCAAGTGAATCACAGATGTGTGTGATGTTATTGTGGACGGAGGGAGGAATAAAAACACTGCGGTTAATCTACCAATCAGACACGTTCAGCATTGCAGGCTCCGCCCCCCGAAAATCCCAGGACCCATGTAGTTCAGGGGTAAAGTTCCTAGTTCCGGGGTAAAGGTCCTGCGGTCGAAAAACACATTATGTCTGCCTATAATCAGGCTACAAACATGTTGTCTGACTACAGTACTTGATTTGTTCCATTTACTGGAGAATTAATCATCTTTATGACATTAGACATTATTTGATAGTAATGGTCTCCTAAAGCTGTAAGTCAAACCCTCCAGCTAACATGAAAACCTCTGCTGGCTTGAAATGTTATACTTTGATCAAGTGACGATGGTGTATTGGAAAAAATGCTCTTAAAGGTGAACATAATCAGGAAATGATGGACTCACTGAAGCTCTGCTGCACATTGGATGGTTCAGGCCTCAACAAAGTCCAATAAGTCCTGATAACAGACGCCTAGCTAGACATTATTTTATACTTATAATAAAAAACAATCTGTACATATTTCTATGACTTCAATGTGATAAGACAATAAATCACTGTGTGTAGCATCTGAGAGGGATGCTTACTTTGCGAACATGCACAAGGTGTACATGTCCCCTGTTTACTTAATCACACCGGGGTTAATCACAAAGTGCTGTCCTGATTGGTCTGAAGCTAATCCCTGCGGGGCCATTAGTACCAACATACATCCTCATACAGATGAATGCGCACACAGAAGTGCACAAACACACACACATACACAGTGACACACACTTCTGCTTCTTCTGAACACACTCCTTCTCACATAAAGCCATTTATCAGTGAGTTTCTGTGCTCTGATCCTCAGGCGAGGTGGCACTGCTGATGAAGATTTAGGACCCCAATGTTAGTGTGTATGTGTGTGTGTGTGTGTGTGTACTGTATCTCCCCACTCCAGTGTAATGGAGCCTTACACTGGTAAAGGCAGATGTCACACTCACAACTTATAAAGTTATCTAACATCACACACTTACACACACACACAGCTGACCTTGGGGATGCTATCATGTGTGCAGGCTGCCTGTCAGCTTTGCACACACACACACACACACACACACACACACACACACACACACACACACATACTCAACGCACACACACACACACATACACACAGATCCTCATTTGTATGCTCGTGTGTGAGTGTGGGTGCACGTCAGCATGCACACGGACTGTTTCAGTTTTTGATTTCATCATTTATTTGCCTCAATCTTTGCACGTCTCTTTATGAGCTAATGATGCTCTCCAAATACTTTGTTCATCTGTGTGTGTGTGTGTGTGTGTGTGTGTGTGTGTGTGTGTGTGTCTCAAGGGTAAAGCCTGAGATGTATCAGAATGATTAGGTTGGAATTACATCACAAGGGAAATACTCTGCTCTGATTGGTTACTTTCAGATGCTTGTTTTAAGTAAAAGGACGTAAGGGGGTTGTGTTGGGTTTTGGTTATCGGCCCATTACCTGCTTAGGAAGATAAGGAAGGTCCACTAGATGGTTGGCATGTGTGTGTACCCACCAGTGCATTAAGATAAGTATCCAAGAATGCAAACACACACACACACGTACACACACACACGGTTCACCTCCACATACAAAGTGTCCCATGTGTTTTCCATGCAGGAGAAGGTCAGAGCAGGCATCTAGAGTGTTCCTCCAGGTAGGCAGTCAGTCATAGCCGATCTGCTGATCCACTCACCTCTGCAGAGGTCACATCAGCGGTCCCCAAAGCCCAGAGGCCTCTGAAGGACCATCAATCACGTCAGACCTTGGACACACGAACACACACACACACCTCTACTCTAACACCATCGGGCTCTAATGTGCTGTAAGGACAGCTGTGGCCTCCTCTTTCGTGGGTAAACACTGTGTTCCTCATCATGTGTGAAACACTGTGACTGTTTTAAAAGAGCAGCTTTAAGGTAAACTCAATATTATTGATGTTCCAGCTGCCGCCTGTGACTCCATGGTCATTTTAGGGTGAGATTAACAATTGAAAGGCTACTTCTGGCTTTTGTTAGTAAAGGTAAAATGTCATGCTGTTAGATATAGAGATCAAGGTTGTTCCTGACGTCTTCATCAGTCATACTGGAGCCTCTAAACCCTTCACATGGAACTTATGGAGCTCAAGGACAAGGGCTCCCTTGCTGCTAACTTCAGGAGTTCAGTGTTCATGCATTCATTCATTCATGCATTCATTCATGCATTGCTTAATTGATACACAAGCATAAACTGTGGTTGTTAAAGGCTCATTAGGTTTCTCTCTGAGAAGTGGATGTGGAAGTCTGAAGCTTATAATGACCTGCTCATGCTACATTATACAACTAATTGCATAGCTACCTTAAAGTAACTCAGGACTGTGACAAAGGTTAGCAATATTGCATTTAATTGTCAGTAAAAGTCCAGTGTAAGTGACTCAAATACCTTGTCTGTCATGTTAACTTTATTTTGAAGGCTTCTCTCCGATTTGTGCAGATTAATAATATGCAACTTTATGACCTCTTTTCCTTGTTTTGTTGAGTTTATGTGTCCGTGTTTTGGTTAGTAAAGATGCTAAGATCCTGACCATGCTATTTCAGTGTGTGTATTGCCTGTGGTATATGAGAGTTTGCAGAAGGATGCAGTTTGTTATTTTGTTTAAAAAGAAGCAACTTAACATCATTTAAAAGACTAATAATTAGTAGTTAAAGCACTCTGTTTTATTGAGGTTGTCATTTAGTTAAAAAGGTAAAACAGTTCATGAGGGTAAAAAGCATAATTTATAATTAAAGGTTTAAAATACGTCATTTGTTGATAGAATTGAACACGTAATTGTAAAGAGCTAAATAATTATTTCATGTGTATAAAGGTATTGATATCTTTCTTCTCTTATCTTGTTTTTAGCTCTTACATTGTGTTCACTATGTTCATGGATGTGGAAGGAACTATTCTAAATAAAGCTATGTGAACCATCAGTTAAAGAGTAAGCTCATCATTTGACCGGGGATGCTACATCCAGTCCAGGACCCTGACACCAAGTAGAGGGGTCTTATCTCACCCTGGTGAGGCTGCGATCTGCTTTAACAACCAACTAACTATACATTATCCCCCTGGAATAATGTAAAAGGATTTTAAAGCCGTGTTGAAACGTCTTTGCTACTCGCGCTTATCTCCTCTCACGTGTTGATTCAGTGAATCCATCTGTGATGAAATATAGCACCATCTAAAACAGCACCAGCTGAGTCTCTTCATGCTAACAGGCTAACTGTTGTGTTGCTCATAATGATACCTGTCTGCTTCTATGGTGTCATCTGTGATGAATGGCATAATCCTCTTTGTGTAACTGCCCTCTACTGGTCTGGTGGTGTAGTGTATTTACTTTTTTTTTCTCCATACGTCACTGGCCTGATTTGCACAATCTACCCAGGACTTCAGCCCGAGGTCGAAACACAGACAACAATGGGGGAACAGGAACCTTTTAGTTCAGGGTAAAGTAGTTCTGGGGGCTAAAAGACCCCGGAACTCTTGGTCGAAATGCACCTTAAGGGTTCCTGTGCCCACATTGTTGTCTGCGTTTCGACCGCGGGCTGAAGTCCCAGGCAGATCGGTAATAATCGTTTTCGTTTTGAACTCAAAAAGCCGTGGCAGAGATCGACCGGTGTTTTGGTTTAAACAGCAACCCTGTTAACTGGAGACTTTCAGCCGGATGCATCCCTCATAAACGTCTTTAGACCATCATTAAATATCTGATGAGGATATTTTGAAATCTTAATAAAAACTAAACTAGTTTGCATTCCCAGGAACTCCCTCTGTGTTTCAACAGCTGTGTAAACTCCACAAACACTGACACGTTCAGCTGAAGGTCTCCAGTTTACAGGGTCACTTTTAAAACCGTAACACCGGGAGAGACGCATTCACGGTGGGCTGAGAGAAGACTACTGTTACAAGCTGCTAAATCAAGAGAATCACAGCTTCTTCTTTTGAAAAGTACACACACATACAAAAAAGATAGAACAAATAAAAACTAATGAAAGAAAGAGAAATCAAGAGAATCACAGATGTGTGTGATGTTATTGTGGACGGAGGGAGGAATAAAAACACTGAGGTTAATCTACCAATCAGACACGTTCAGCATTGCAGGCCCCGCCCCCCGAAAGTCCCGGGACCTTTGAAAAGTACTACCCCCTCAAGCAGGGGCTTTTCAGGGGGGAGATTATGTACCCCTGAACTAAATGTAGACCCTGGGTCCACCGGTCGAAAAGCACGTAAACTGACAGCAACCAAAATATGAAGTTTTTGTTATTTTATTTATCTATCCTCTTTAAGCAGACACATTTTATTCCATATATCAGGTTGAGGAAATAATCAAGTCTTTAAATCTATGAAAGTTTCCTTAGTTGTATGTATACTACCACATGAAAAAAATGGATGGAGATAAAGAAAGGATGTATACACCAAAAATGCACATATATATATATATATATATATAGGAGTGCAAAGCAAACATATAAGTGCTCAGCCATAGATTGTGTGTGAGTTGTCTTTGTGCCTTGCAGCATGGTATCAGCAGTCAGGTTACTTATGCATGCATAGCCTGTGTTTGGCTCGGCTAAGCACAAGCAAAAGCCATCTTGTAGTGATAACAGCAAATACTCTTATGGTAATTTATATTTTAATTTTTTTCTTTGAATATTAAAATCCTCCACCTGACACACACACACATACACACACAGGCACACAGGCACACAGGCACACAGGCACACATACACACACAGGCACACAGGCACACACACACTGTGAAGTTTTGTAATGTTAAACCTTTTAGAAATATAAGCTGTTTGAACCACAGGAGTGTTTACCTGATTGGAATACAGAGCTAAAGTGTATTAGATATGAAAATAAGAAACATGAATACGTCCAGAGTCCGGTGCAGTCAGCTGAATTTGCAGTTATCAGTGGGGAGTGAGAAGCTCAGCGAGAAGACGCAGGATATTGTTTTTGAAATAGATTTAATGGATTTTGAGGATGAAGTTGTTTATTTGAGTAAACTTAAATCTGATTCAGGGTTTACAGTAAGGGATGGTGTGTAGTGGGCACGCGCTCACAGCCAGTTTGAATCCTGATGGAGGACAGGACCGTAATGCAGAGCACAGGAGAGGTATGTTGTTGGGCAAGTTACAGGAAATTAGTTTATTAGTTACCATAACTAATTACTAGTGTTGTAGTCAAGACCACATCAACTGAGACCAAGACATGTCCGAGACCAGAGTGCACCAAGAACAAGACATTTAGGGATCGAGACTGGTCTGACGTGATTGAGTCAAGACCAAGACCAAGGCAGGGCAAGACTGAGACAAGACCAAGACCATATATCAATGAAAAACCATAATGAGAGTTAACAAAATAAAAGGATTCTGTTTATTGTATTCAAGTTTGCTTTAAATACAATTGACAGCAACAAACAAGGTTTGTTTTTTTAGTTTTTTACAATATACATATACCTGTCCCAGAACTCAAAAAGAAAAATAACCCCTTCCTCCCCAGCCCAGCTAAGCAGGAAAAACTAGCGCACACAAATGTTGGAATACTGCAATGATGAAAGAAATAAGACACCTCTTAGTCCGGCACATAGACTGTATAAAATATGGACGTAGTATCCGTGACGTCACTCATCTGTTCCTGAGAGCTGTTTGGAAGCCAATCAACGGCGGCAGCCATATTGGAAATGCGGAACTCAACTAGGCAGAGTGTGACGTAGTGTGAGCCTCTTAGCCAATAGCTGTGTGTTCCCGGCCGGGAGTCACGTCAGTCATGTCCTTATTTGGGCAAAACTCGTAATCTTAATATCTTCTGAACCGTCACGTTAGAAAAAAATTCACCCCCCGTACAGTGTATGCCGATAGAGAGATTAGCGTTGTAGGGCCAAGCTGTTTTTTAAACCAGGCTGTAAACATGTTTATTAATGCTGCAAAGATCGTCTTTTTTAAGTGGGGTCTATGTGGTTTCCAATGTTTCTGCAGTCAGCCTCAAGCGGATTCTCGATGTATTGCAGTTTATAACACTTCCGCATGGGCTTCATCATTTGAGACCGGAGGTTGCCACTTGGTCTGGCAGAGCCTGCAGATCTCTAACATGTGAAAGAAAGGGTTGCCAGTTGTGAAATAATTTGTAAGTGTTTCCTCTTAGAGTGTATTTGATTTTTTCAAGTTTTAAAAAGGAGACTTTATCCTGTAACCACTGGTAAGGTTTGGTTTTGTCTTCAAACTGCAACAGTTTGGCTGCAAAGTGTTTTTGCTAGGTCTCGAGAAATCAGAATCAGAATCAGCTTTATTCGCCAAGTATGCTTGAACACACAAGGAATTTGACTTTGGTAAACTGTGCTCTCTTTGTACAAGACATAAGAATAGGAATAAGAATAAGAACTACAATAAAAAATAAAATAAAAATATAATAACAATAACCTTAGCTATAAATACAAAGAAACAACAAATAGGCTTGACTAATATGTACAGGCTAGAATAATATGAGAAAGTGCAGTGGTGAGTTGCAGAGGTAGTTTTACATTATAAAATAGAAGTTAAATAATACAAAAAATAGAAATATGGAATTCTGCTTTGAGAATTGTTGCATTGTGTATCTACATGTATATTTACAGAGAGTATTTATCTGACAGGTGTGACACTGTTATGGTTTAGTGTTCATCAGAGCGACAGCCTGTTAATGTTAATGGTTGGGGTGTAACAAGTACCAGATATAACTAAGTTAGCATATTTAAGACATCGTGCATGGTTAATTCAGCTGATGTAACTAAAAACACATGTATTGCAGAAGACACATAACTCAATCAATCAATCAATCAATCAATCAACCAAGCTTTATTTATATAGCACCTTTCATACAAGTCAAATGCAACCCAAAATGCTTTACAGCGATTGAAAACAAGAAAGAAGAAATAAAAAAATGGCAAGACATATTCAATTAAAAAAAATTGATTCTAAAACAGCGACTAATGCCCACCAACGACAATAAAATGTGTAATTAAAATAAGTGAAAGCATCAAAGTAATATTGAGAATGTAGATAGTTGAAATCAATAAATTAAAAAGGGTAAGGATAAGAGCTGAAAATAAAATTAAGGCTAAAAATCTCAATAAAACTGAGTAGATGACAAAGAAATAAATGAAGAAATAAATAATACAAAATAAGCAGTTAAAATGAATAAAATAATCAAATAAAATTTAAATTAATACAATGGTAAAAAGTAAGTAATACAATAGTTAAACCCTACATAAAAGCCAGACTTGAGGCAGCTTTGTCCGGCTGCACTGGATAGTCCGTTTAAAGTTTGTTTGCAGCTGTTTTTATAATTCGTTGTCTTTTTACATACTTCATTTTGACTGTGATTGAAAGCATCAATATTTTTCACATAGTCCTTAAATCCTTTCTAAGACACAACAAATGTAAACTTGCAGCGTGCATTTAAATACGTTCGTGTATTTAAGAGATCACACGACACACTCTGTGTTTCAGGATTAAGTAAAGCTGCACTCTGGCTTCACGGCACAGCTGAATGACTCCAAACTGTGATAGCCATTCCCAACCTGAGCTCCTCTAACGCTCAGAGCGACGATTCCTCTCCTCATGTAAAACAGATGTTTCTCATTCCTCAGCCCTCGCTACAGCTGCTGCTCCCCACCCCAAGAACACAGAATGGATGGGCTCTCCAGGATATTTATCATTAAGTAATTGCATGCGAATCCAAGTGAGAGTCATTATGCTGAAAGTGGAAAATAATCTGGATGATTTAACCCCCTCTGCCCCCCTCCTCCTCTTCCTCCTCCAGCCCTTTTCTTCTCTCTACCTCCTATTCCTCCTTCCTCCTCCTGCACTTCATCATCCTCTTGCTCCTCTCTTTCACCTGCCTCTCTTTTTTCATTTTCTCACCCTCTACCCCGAGTGACCAGATGCCTGCAATTTCACGACTGTTGACTTATTTACATTTCTGCAATCTTGGGAACGTATGAATATTTATGACAACGGTCTCTCGCTGTGGGGCATCTGCCTATACAGCCTGCTTATACGTGTGTGTGTGTGTGTGTGTGTGTGTGTTTGTGTGTGTGTGTGTGTGCGCCACAAGATTCTTTAACTTCTTTGTGTGCACAGTTTGTGTCCAATTTACGTGTGTATTTTTGTCAAGAAGTAAATGTAGATAAGATGCAATAGCTGGTCATTGTGGTCTCTCTTTGTGTGTGTGTGTGTGTGTGTGTGTGTGTGTGTGTGTGTGTGTGTGTGTGTGTGTGTGTGTGTGTGTGTTTTGTGGTATTACTGTACAACAGACCTCCTCGTCCTCTGAGCTGAGGCTCTCTCCCTCCTCTCTGTGAAGACACGTGGCTGTACGGGGGGAACGGGGAAAGACCAGAGGAAAAAAAAGCCAATCAATATTTCATGAGAGCTAAAACCTCCAGGCGCACACATTCTATCCTTTCTCTCCCTGAACACTGTTTATAAATGGATTATTTCTGCAGAGCTGAACGATGTTCATAGAATGAAATTTAGTATGATTGGGGCACTTAGTATGCCTGGCTGAAAGATGCTGGAATGTGTACGTGTGTTGAAATAGTTTTATGTCATCAGAGCTTCTCTAAAACTCTGTTACTATTCAACAATGTTATTATATCATTGAGTTTTACAGCACATTGTTTTTATAGTAATAATAATAATAATACATTTTATTTATAGGCGCCTTTCTGGACACTCAAGGCTGATTTATATTCTACGTGTAGTTACATTTTGGAGGAGGTGCACGTCAGCTACGTGCATAGGCCTCTGCATAGGTATGGGAGCTACGCTGACCTCCAGCATAGGCTAGAAGTATAAATCAGCCTGTCAAGGTCACCTTACAACATACCAACAGTAAAAAAACAACACCCAACAGTAAATAAATACATAAATACAACAGAATAGCAATGCAATACTAGAAAAATGAAAGTGAAGTCATTCCAGTCCCATAGAGACAGATTAAAGCGAGTAGGCTTGGAGGAGAAGGTGAGTTTTGAGGAGGGATTTGAAGGTGGTGGGAGAGGTGGAATTTTATAAGTCGTGGGGGAGAGAGTTCCAGAAGCGGGGGGCCGAGCGGCTGAAGGCTCTCAACCACATGGTGGTCAAGCGAGCCCGTTGGAGGGTGAGTTGGATGGAAGAGGAGGACCTGAGACTACGGGTGGATATTTTGCATAGACTGTATAAATAATGGACGTAGTATCCGTGACGTCACCCATCTGTTCCTGAGCTCTGTTTTAAAACCAATTGGCGGCGGCAGTCATATTGGAAACGTTGAACTCAGCCAAACTTCTGTCCAGCTAGTGTGAAGTAAAGAGGCAGGCTTTGAGCTTCTTAGCTAACAGCTACAGTGCCTCTCATTGGAAGACTCTGTGGTAAAGAGGGAGCTGAGCCGGAAGGCAAAGCTTTCAATTTACCAGTCGGTCTACCTTCCAACCCTCACCTATGGTCCTGTGCTGTGGGTCTTGACTGAAAGAATAACATCTCGGATACAAGCGGCTGAGATGAGTTTCCTCTGAAGGGTGTCTGGGCTCAGCCTCAGAGAGAGGGTCAGGAGCTCAGACATCTGGAGGGAGCTCGGAGTAGAGCCGCTGCTCCTCCACGTCAAAAGGAGTCAGCTGAGGTGGTTTGGGCATCTGGTCAGGACGCCTCCCTTTAGATAGATAGATAGATCTTTATTTGTCCTTTAATAAGGAGATTTGTTGCCACCGTCTGTACAGGAAAACATGTATGAACACAATAACAATAAACATCCACCCAGCCTCACAACAATGGTGCCCCGCATCCCACAAATATACACACCAGACACATATGCACACACTGGACACATATAAACACACCGAACACATATGAACACACTGGACACATATAAACACACCGAACACATATGAACACACTGGACACATATAAACACACCAGACACATATAAACACACTGGACACATATATACACACTGCACACATATGAACACACTGGACACATATAAACACACCAGACACATATAAACACACTGGACACATATAAACACACCAGACACATATGAACACACTGGACACATATAAACGCACCGAACACATATGAACACACTGGACACATATATACACACCGAACACATATGAACACACTGGACACATATAAACACACCAGACACATATGAACACACTGGACACATATAAACACACCGAACACATATGAACACACTGGACACATATAAAACACACCGAACACATATGAACACACTGGACACATATAAACACACCGGACACATTACAGTGGCATTCTGTTTAGCAGTGCTATGGCCGATGGGACGAAGCTTCTGCCAAACCGGGCTCGCCTACAGTAAGGGGATCTGTACCTGCGACCGGAGGGGAGTAGTGTGAAGACCGAGGTGTTCCGGGCACGTCCAACTGGGAGAAGGCCCCAGGGAAGACCCAGAACTTGTTGGAGGGATTATATATTCCACCTGGTCGGGATTCCCCAGGAGGAGCTGGAAAGTGTTGCTGGGATGAGGGATGTCTTGGTCGATCTGCTTGGACTGCTAACTCCATGACCCAATAAGTGGAAGAAAATGGATGGATGGATTTTAGTTCCTGATGCATCAAACACAGCGGCGTTTTATATCAGGTTGTTGTCATTTAAATCAACAAAAAGTTCAGACTTTATTTTTATTTGCTATCACCTCAGGCCTCTGCGTCTGAGACACACAGGGAACTCTTTTCTGTCTGCATGAGAAACAAAGCTTTCATCTCCCTCCAGCACAAACATCTCACAGGCAGTAAAGCTGCTCTGATTTGCCAGTATTTAGATTTTCAGGTTGTTGAATGACACTTATATTGAAAAGACAAGTGTCCAAGAGTCCTGTGTGATACGTAGAGTTTATAATGAGGGGTTATTTGACCCACACCATGCTGTGTTTCTAAACTCTATAACCAAACTTCACAGTTACCACTTGTTGGAAATGAAAACAGACCTTTAAACAGATGCTGAAGTGTACCTTGAAACAGATGCTAAACAGATGCTGCTTTGTGCATCTTTATGAGATGCCAAAGGGGGACTACAACAAAACCAGTTCACGTAAGAAGAATACATCAAACGGGATCTTTGATAGATTCAGAGTGAAGTTATTAAAGAGTGTTTTCACTGAAACATGGGACTTAATTACATCTTTAATAGAAGTAATGGAGTACTTTTCTTTTCTTTCTTTAGTTTTCATCTTATGTAAAGCGACTTTGAGTACTAAGAAAAGCGCTATATAAATTCTATGAATTATTATTATTATTACTGCTTCAGACATTTAAATATTAAACATCTATAAAATGAAGATGGATCCTGTCGTTCCTGCTGTAAACCTTCACTGTAACTTTCTGCTACAATACACATCCAACACAAATGTAGTTCAATCTCTTTCCCTCTCCGTCCGCTGTGATCCAGAAATTGTTACTAAAATGATTATTCCTACTTTTATTGACCAGCTCTGACGGCCGAGTAGGATTGCTTTCATTAGATTAGCATCATATTTCTGCAGGGTTGTGAGTGAAATTTTTATCTGTGTTGACTTTTAATAGACTTTGATGAGTGTGATTTATTACCCTGACTCAATCTTTTCCCCCTCATGCTGTTACACCTCTCAATAACCGCTAAAGACTTCGTGTTCATGTGTTCCTCTTGCATTGTGTACAAGTACAAGCCACAGTGCAGATGATGGTGATGTGTGCATGGGAAACACTTTTCAGATGGCTTCCACAGGACTTCCACCAGACCCGGTCCATCTCTGATCCGCTGCGGTCCGGCTCCGTGGTCTCTCGTCCGTTAACATCCACCGGTTGCGTTTTCAGAACACAGCACGGAGCAGGACCTCCGGACAGCTGGAGTCATGTGACCGAGGTTTTCCTGCTGCAATCATTGAATCAAGGATTCTCCTCCTCCTCTCCTCATCCATGTTGTCTTTCTGGTCCTCTGAAAACCTCTGACCTGTTGACTCCAGGCCTGGCTCCACTCATCATGACTTTGGTTTGTTGTTGTAGTTAAGTGAAATACGATCTGGTGATAACACAGAGTGTTTTATTCTGAAAATTAACCGGATGTTTTAATGGCATCCGGCAGAAATAGAAGTCTTGTGTATCTGATCTGGAGGACTCCGACCTGCTAGGTCAGAGAAGCTGCCGGAATGCAACGGAGCGGATCCAGTGGAAGTTAACACAGTAACTAGAATAGAAACTTATCAGATCCGCTGCTGTGACGGATCGGAGACGGACCTTACACAGATCTGATGGAATTTAGCTGTAAGAGAGCAAGTGCATAATCACACACACTATATTCACACACTGTGCGATCAATACTAAGGTCTGCATGATTTAGTACTGTGGTCATCCTCTCCTTCATCTCTTTACTTGCGCATTCACATGCACATGCAAAATCCACATGCATTTCAATAGTCCCAGCCACACACACACACACACACACACACACAAACACACACACACCTGAATAAATAACTCAGGCTTAACTGAGGTCGGCTGATGTTGACTGTGTGACCCCTGTCCATTAATTCTGCGTCTTTAACAGGCAGCAGATTGACAGGGGTCACAGCCGCACCGCATCTCCCAGCCCTTATTACCCCTTTAACCACCAGAGAGCTCCCAGCCCCATCCCCCTTCTCCCCCCTGACTCTCCCTGCTGCTCCACCAGCCTGGGTGACACACTGTGACTCACCACAGCTGCATGATGTAACAACTGTATTTAACATTGCCTGCTTAGTCCTTTTGTTTTCATTAAACCACGTTGGACCTGAAGGGCTCTTTCATCGTGAGACTCAATTTAAGTCGCAGACTGATGAAAACACACTTGAGGAGCCACACTAGTCTGGAGGGGATGAAAGCAATCGCTGGCACAGAAGAGATGTGAGAGAATCAGTTTAATCACACCTTTTCTCTACCAGCAAAAGTGTCAGAAGTTAAAAAAAAGTCCAAGGCTGCCTATGTAAAAAAAGAAGAAGAATCACACTTAATGAAATGAAATAAAAATGTAGCTGAGGTTTGAACCACCAACCTTTTAATTGAGAAACAAGCCACTGTACCACAGAGCCATGTGTCTTTACAGATGCCAAAACAACTTATGGATGGATGAGCTGAAGGGCTGATTTGAGGGCCAATAAAATAAAATATTTATTTTGAAATCTGTTAAAACTTCTCCTGAAGTCCCAGAATAAAATTATAGACCTTTACCTTAATCTTATTACCTTAACCTTTAAGGTTTAATAGCTTGACAGGGACACTGTGCTGTATAGTGAGCGGGTGCATGTGAATTAGAATCCAGACAAGAAAAGCCAGACCCTGACACCAAGTGGAGGGGTCTTGCCTGGCTCTGATGGAATTCTAAGTAAGGGATAATGTATGGTTAGCAGGTTGATTAAAGATGGTGTTATTGATTTAAATGTCTTCTGTTTACAGTTTTTAAAAATAGTCCCAGTGATTCCTCGTCAGTGATCGTTCCATGGTGATGGATTCTTCTCTGCCTGTTGCGGTGGATTGAACATGAAACTGTTCTCATTCAGCTCTCCTTCTTCTCTGAGCTCTGTGGTTCACACACCTTTAAAAAGAAACTAATGTCACAACTTTGAACCCTGCTGCTATCATCACCACCGCTCATGGTTTAACTTTCTCTGGAGAGATCGCTAACCTAAAGTTTCTCTCACCTGCTCCACTCCTTCATCATATTGATGGACAGGATCCAAGATGAAAACGTCCTTACCCTGCTGATTTAGCATGCTAATTGAAGCTAACATTTTAGCTACATTGTTTTGATGCTAATGGAAGCTAACGGTTTTACCTCACCTTATGGTCTATGGTGTCAACAAGCAGAAGCTAAATGTGTCTGAACTTTTTTCTGTGGACTGATTTGACATGACGTGTGATCAGTTTGTCTCTGGTGTTGCTCATGTTAGTGAAAGTTAATAACCGCTGTCAAGGGGTTTTGACCAATCTAAAGTCTCTAAAAGTAGTATGGGAGGTAGAACCTTCAGTTATCAGGCCCCTCTCCTTTGGAATCATCTACAAGTCAGGGTCCGGGAGGCAGGCACCCTCTCTACTTTTAAGAGTAGGCTTCAAACTTTCCTTTTTGATAAAGCTTATAGTTAGAGCTGGATCAGGCTTGGACCAGCTTTTAGTTATGCTGCTATAGGCTTAGACTGCCAGGGGGAACTGACACGATGGGATCCTATCTCAACCCCTTCCCTCATCACTCACTTTAACTCTCCTTGTCCCATTAAAGTTACTAACCATAGACCTTTCTGGTGTCCCTGAGCTCCCTTGTCTCGTAGGTTCCTCTGAGCTGCCGTAGACGTCCTCCTGCTGTGGACGTTCCAGACTCCAGCTGATACGGACGTGCTGGACTCCAGCGGCAACAGCTACTACTACTCGTCTCATCACTATCACCGCTCCCTCTCTCTCTTATTCTCCTCTATCCCTCTTCCCAGACCCAACTCGGTCTCAGCAGATGTGTGTCTAACATGAGTCTGGTCCTGCTTGAGGTTTCTGCCTGTTAAAGGAAGTTTATCCTCTCCGCTGTAACTAGTTAAATACTGTGAGGTGCAATGCTCATGGTGGATTAAGGTGGGGTCAGACTGAGTCTTATCCTGTCTTGCTGTTGGGTCTCTGTTCATAATTTGACATAGAGTGGTCTAGACCTGCTCTGTTTGTATAAGCGTTTTAAGATAACGTTTATTGTGATTTGGCGCTATACAAATAAAGATAGATAGATAGATAGATAGATAGATAGATAGATAGATAGATAGATAGATAGATAGATAGATAGATAGATAGATAGATAGATAGATAGATAGATAGATAGATAGATAGATAGATAGATAGATAGATTGATTGATTGATTGATTGATTGATTGATTGATTGATTGATTGATTGATTGAAGGGATCAAGCACCTTACACAGCTGGAAGATCAGTAAGAAAGTTTGGTAATAATTTGCAAAGGAAAGATGTCCCTGCATGATCTGCAAACCATAACTTACTTATCATGGTGAATACCAGCCAGCCAATCAGTGGCCGGGGAAAGTTGCAAACAGCAGCTATTTGCCTGAAGACACTACCCACTCACATGACGGAGCTGATCAGCTGTCTATCATCCTGTACGGAGGATCGCCCCTTGGCTACTGCCATCAGATCTGTAATCCTCAGTGATCGTGGCTAATCCAATTTAGCAAATCCCTGCTGTCAGAAACTCATCTGTGCAGTGTTTCATGCAGTATGGATCATAAACATAGAATACACATAGGAGATCATGCTGGAAGGAAGAACCCTCTCGATCACATGCATGGAGCAAAGAGTTAATACCATCAAAGGTCCCTCTCTCTACATGCCAGGCTGGTTTACACTGAAGCACCTCCTATAGGACATGAGAGTAGACGGAGAGGAAGTTTCACAGCAGGAGAAGTCATAACTGTTGGGATTATGAAATGAAGATAGGTTGAACAGCTAGGGGACGCTTGGTTTTCCTAATGAGGGCTAATTTACCCAGAGGATCGACTGGGAGGCGTATCTGCCTTGTCAAGGTGGCGCAGGGGTGAGATTATAGACGTGGAGCCTGAGGCGAAACAAGAGAGGAACACACAACACAGAGATAAAAGAAGAGGACATGTTGGGAAAAGAGAGAGAGAGACATATGAACATTTACGTGTGCTGCAGTGATAGAGAGGATATTGTCCCTTCACTTTAATATTGGCCTTACAGAATGTAAGCAGAATATAAAAAACAGACATGGTTCTCTCCTTTAGAGGACTCCCCTCCCATATAATCAAAGCTGCTCTCCAACTCTCCCTGTTTCCCTCTCCATCCCTCACTTCCGCTTCCATCCCTCTTTTCTCCTCTGTGGATCATGGCAGGCTAATCTCAATCTGTTTCGCTGTGATATCACACAACAGCTCTATAGCTGCAGCGGTGCCAGCCTATTGGGTACGCCTGCCCCAACGCCAGCTCTCGCCGCCGCCTGCCAGCCGGCACCGACTAGCAGCTCTGGCGCTCGACACACGCCGCGGTTTAGTGGGGGTTTTCCGTCGGCTGTGTCCAAACACTCAGTTTCTGTCCCTGTCCTCCTCCAGAGTGTGTTTGTCTTTTCATTCACACTCTGTTTTCCTGTAAGTGCATGTAACACTGAGGGGTCACGCTCTTTTTCCTACAGAGTGCAGTGAACAAATGGAGGAGGCGTGAACAAACAGGCCTGAGGCTGCAATGCAAATCCTCCAAAAGCTAAACGTGATCAAGCTTCAGTAATGAAGACGCAGTCAGGAATTGATTTGCTCTGATGGGTTAGAGTTACAGAGGGTCTGTGTTTAAATTCCTGCAGTTTTTAGAGGCACTTTCACAGGAAGAAGCTCCAGTTAATACATCAGCAGTGAACCAGGTCTTGATGGGAGCTCCTCTGTGAACGATTGCTTAAACCTTTTTAATTAGATGTTACAGTGTGTGTATCTGTGTGTGTGTGTGTGTGTGTGTGTGTGTGTGTGTGTGTTTTTCGCTCTATTTAAGCTGTCTCTTACTGGAAGTGTGAGCACAGTCTGTAAAACTGTGCCTCTGTTGGATTTCCCAGGTGTGCACACCTTCATTTCCTCTATTTTAATGCACCTTTTTATTACACTTCACCATTGCCTACTGTTAATTACGTGGAACCATTTGAAAGGAAAAGACTTCAGTCTGCTCAAACAGGCATCATCATTGTGATAAGCTTGTTTGGCTGACACGTCATTCAATTTGAATTTTGTTTTAGTTCACCTCGACATGTAGGCAGGTATTTTTGAAAACTGATGTTTATAAAAGCATCCTGTCCTCACAACAATACAGAGAAGGTTTAGTGTTTAATATTTGTATTGAGATTTGAATAACATACAACAATATACATCAACAAAAAGAGGGAAACAAAATCCCCCAGCCCCCCCAGAACCAAACACCCCTTATCCCACTGTCACAAAAAGAAAAATGTCTGTAAAACACAGACATGTACAGTATATACAGACCATCAGTGTAGGAGTCCGCCAGAACATGAAGATAAGGATTCATTCTTGTACCCTTGTTGACGGTTTGTTAAAGAAATTTTAAAAAGGCTTCCACACCTGATGAAACTTTCTTTCAGAGCCCTTCATTACATATCTAATTTTCTCAAGTTTCAGATGAAAAAGCACATCGTTAACCCAGTGTGATTTTGTAGGGGGTGCCGCATCTTTCCATTTCCGAAGGATCAAGTGACGTGCCAGCAATGTTGAAAAGGCAATGAGTTTCCAGAGAAGGTTTAAAGGTTCACATAAGCATGCTAAGCTAGTAGGTGGCGCTGATTGCTGAGACTGAAAGGGAATGGTGGAGCAACATGTTACTTTATAATCTTTACAGATAAACACGACATACTTGGCAAGGCAAGGCAAGGCAAGGCAAGGCAAGGCAAGGCAAGGCAAGGCAAGGCAAGGCAAGGCAAGGCAAGGCAAGGCAAGGCAAGGCAAGGCAAGGCAAGGCAAGGCAAGTTTATTTATAAAGCACCATTCATACAAAGAGCCATTTAAAGTGCTTTACAGAGTTAAAAACAAAAACCAGAACAGGAACAATCAACAAAAAAATACAGCAAACACTTTGAACATTTACATTTTATATGCGGCCAGTTATGTTTGGTCTACTCTCTCTCTGTGTACTGATGTAACGTAACTTACATAGTAAATAGCATTGGGTCTTATTATTTATTTAAATTAGGAGGGATTATTATAAATAATCAGCCCTCCTCACTGCTCCGAAGTCCATAACTCACAGAGTCTTACTGTCCCGCCGGACACAGAATCACAACTGATCTTGTCTTAACCGAAATGAACCTTTAATTATTCGATTCATCTCAGAACTTCTTCTCAAGGATGAAGACTCACACATTGAATCTTTTCTGTGTTGAGTCACAGCCCGAAGCTGGCTCAGACCTCTTGACAACCCGGCAGGGTGCCTGTATGCCCAACATCTAACAGATTCAATATCAGGTTCATTCCATAACGTCATACCTTGTCAGAAAATACCCAATTCAAAATATGACATTAAACAAACATAAGCATGAAAACATTAAAATATTTTAAAAGAAAAGATCAAGAAAGAAAGAAAGTAAAATTAGTTACAAAACTTCATTAAAACAAATTTTTTTTAAAAAGGAAATTAAAAGTTTGTAGTCACAGAAATAAAAACTAAGGTTTAAAAATGGGTTTGCATCCATTATTGAGCAGAGTGAGCAGCATGAAAGAGGATTGTTTTAGTCTGGACTTAAAAGTGGTAAAAAAGAGTTGGGGCTTGTCTAAAACTCTCTGGGAGGTTATTCCAGGCCTGTGCTGCATAATAACAATAGTGACTTGCATGTCAGCTTCCATGTATAATGACTTTTGAGGTTATATTTAGAGTGCATTTGGTTGGAGTGTCATTCAGAAGGAGCCTTCTGTGTCTGTAACATGTTTGTTTAACATGCTGTTTATGCTAAAGCTTCTAGATGCCATGGGTTGGTGTTATCGGTACGTCATGTCAATCACCATAGAAGAGCATTGTGCGTACACAAATTAAGCGTCTTTTTGAGCAAGCCTTGATTGTCATTGTTCTTGAAGCTGTGTACGGAGTGAAGACTCAGGGTCGGTCGTCTCTCAAACCAAGGTTGACGGTTCGAGAGTTCGATCCCATGTCCAGCTGTCCACATGCCAAAGTGTCCTTGGGCAAGACACTTAGCTCAAAACTGCCCCTGATGCTGTGCCATTGGTGTGTGAATGGGATAGGTCAAATCCATAGACTGTATAAATAATGGACGTAGTATCTGTGACGTCACCCTTCTTTCCTGAGCGCTATTTGAAGCCAATCATCGACGGGAGCTATAATGGAATGTTGAACTCAACCAGGCAGAGTGTGACGTAAAGAGGCGGGGTTTGAGCCTCCTCGCCAACAGATACAGTGGGGCAAAAAAGTATTCAGTCAGCCACTGATTTTGCAAGTTCTCCCACTTAGAAAGATGAGAGAGGTCTGTAATTTTCATCAGAGGTACACTTCAACTATGAGAGACAAAATGAGAAAAAAAATCCAGGAAATCACATTGTAGGATTTTTAAATATTTATTTGTAAATTATGATGGAAAATAAGTATTTGGTCAATAACAAAAGTTCAACTCAATACTTTGTAACACAACCTTTGTTGGCAATGACAGAGGTCAAACGTTTCCTGTAAGTCTTCACCAGGTCTGCACACACTGTAGCTGGTATTTTGGCCCATTCCTCCATGCAGATCTCCTCTAGAGCAGTGATGTTTTGGGCCTGTCGCTGGGCAACACAGACTTTCAACTCCCTCCACAAATGTTCTATGGGGTTGAGTTCCGGAGACTGGCTAGGCCACTCCAGGACCTTGAAATGCTTTTTACGGAGCCACTCTTTCGTTGCCCGAGCGGTGTGTTTGGGATCATTGTCATGCTGGAAGACCCAGCCACGTTCCATCTTCAATGCTCTCACTGATGGAAGGAGGTTTGGGCTTAAAATCTCACGATACATGGCCCCGTTCATTCTTCCCTTAACACGGATCAGTCGTCCTGTCCCCTTTGCAGAAAAACAGCCCCAAAGCATGAGGTTTCCACCCCCATGCTTCACAGTAGGTATGGTGTTCTTGGGATGCAACTCAGCATTCTTCTTCCTCCAAACACGACGAGTTGAGTTTTTACCAAAAAGTTCTATTTTGGTTTCATCTGACCACATGATATTCTCCCAATCCTCTTCTGGATCATCCATATGCTCTCTGGCAAACTTCAGATGGGCCTGGACATGTACTGGCTTAAGCAGGGGGACCCGCCTGGCGCTGCAGGATTTGAGTCCCTCTCAGCGTAGTGTGTTACTGCGGTAGCCTTTGTTACTTTGGTCCCAGCTCTCTGCAGGTCATTCATCAGGTCCCTCCGTGTAGTTCTGGGATTTTTGCTCACCGTTCTCATGATCATTTTGACCCCACGGGATGAGATCTTGCATGGGGCCCCAGATCGAGGGAGATTATCAATGGTCTTGTATGTCTTCCATTTTTTTTTACAATTGCTCCCACAGTTGATTTATTCACACCAACCTGCTTGCCTATTGTAGATTCACTCTTCCCAGCCTGGTGCAGGTCCACAATGTTCTTCCTGGTGTCCTTGGACAGCTCTTTGGTCTTGGCCATGGTTGAGTTTGGAGTCTGAGTGTTTGAGGCTGTGGACAGGTGTCTTTTATACAGATAACCAGTTCAAACAGGTTCCATTAATACAGGTAACGAGTGGAGGACAGAAGAGCTTCTTAAAGAAGAAGTTACAGGTCTGTGAGAGACAGAAATCTTGCTTGTTTGTGGGTGACCAAATACTTATTTTCCACCATAATTTACAAATAAATTGTTTAAAAATCCTACAATGTGATTTCCTGGATTTTTTTTCCTCATTTTGTCTCTCATAGTTGAAGTGTACCTCTGATGAAAATTACAGACCTCTCTCATCTTTCTAAGTGGGAGAACTTGCAAAATCAGTGGCTGACTAAATACTTTTTTGCCCCACTGTATGTGTTCCCGCCTGTCAGTCAAGTCAGTCATGTCCTTATTTGAGCAAAACTTGTAATCTTAATATCTTCTGACTATTGAACCAGGCTGTAAACATGTTTATTACTGCTGTAAAGATCGTCTTCTTTGAAGTGGTGTGTATGTGGTGTCCTGGTCTTTCTGCAGCCAGCCTCAAGTTGATTCTCGATGAATTGCAGTTCTGCATGGGCTTCATATTTTGAGACCGGAGGTTGCTGCTTGAGTTTGACCTACAGTCATGGCCAAAAGTTTTGAGAATGACACAACTATTAATTTTCACAAAGTCTGCTGTTTCAGTTTTTATAATGGCAATTTGCATATACTCCAGAATGTTATGAGGAGTGATCAGCTCAACTGCAATTAATTGCAAAGTCCCTCTTTGCCTTGAAAATGAACTTTATCACCAAAAACACATTTCCACTGCATTTCAGCCCTGCCACAAAAGGACCAGCTAACATCATTTCAATGACACACAGGTGTCACACACATTAACACAGGTGTGGGTGTTGATGAGGACAAGGCTGGCAATCAATCTGTCATGATTGAGTGACTGGACACTTTAAAAGGAAGATGGTGCATGACACCATTGTTCCTCATCTGTTAGCCATGGTTACCTGCAAGGAAACACGTGCAGCCATCATTGCATTGCACAAAAAGGGCCTAACAGGGAAGTTTATAGCAGCGAGTAAGATTGCACCTCAGTCAACCGTCTATCCAATTATCAAGAACTTCAAGGAGAGAGGTTCAATTGTTGCCAAACAGGCTCCAGGGCGCCCAAGAAAATCCAGCAAGCGCCAGGACCGCCTCCTGAAGGTGTTACAGCTGCGGGATCGGGCCACCACCAGTGCAGAGCTTGCTCAGGAATGGCAGCAGGCAGGTGTGAGTGCATCTGCACGCACAGTGAGGCGAAGACTTTTGGAGGAAGGCCTGGTGTCAAGGAGGGCAGCAAAGAAGCCACTTCTCTCCAGTAAAAACATCAGGGACAGACTGATATTCTGCAGAAGGTACAGGGACTGGACTGCTGAGGACTGGGGTAAAGTCATTTTCTCTGATCAATCCCCTTTCCGATTGTTTGGGGCATCTGGAGGAAGGCTTGTTCGGAGAAGACGAGGTGAGCGCTACCATCAGTCCTGTCTCTTGCCAACAGTGAAGCATCCTGAGACCATTCATGTGTGGGGTTGCTTTTCGGTCAAGGGAGTGGGCTCTCTCACAATCTTGCCTAAAAACACAGCCATGAATAAAGAATGGTACCAGAACGTCCTCCGAGAGCAACTTCTCCCAACCATCCAAGGGCAGTTTGGTGATGAAGAATGCCTTTTCCAGCATGATGGAGCACCTTGCCATAAAGCAAAAGTCATAACAAAATGGCTCGGGGAACAAAACATTAAGATTTTGGGCCCTTGGCCAGGAAACTCCCCAGATCTTAATCCCATTGAGAACTTGTGGTCAATCCTCAAGAGGCGGGTGGACAATCAAAAACCCACAAATTCTGACAAACTCCAAGCATTGATTATGCAAGAATGGACTGCCATCAGTCAGGATTTGGTCCAGAAGTTGATTGACAGCATGCCAGGGAGAATTGCAGAGGTCTTGAAAAAGAAGGGTCAACACTGCAAATATTGACTTATTGCATGAATTCTGTGTAATTCTCAATAAAAGCTTTTGATACTTATGAAATGCTTCTAATTGTATTTCATTATACCATAGAAACATCTGACAAAAACACCTAAAAACCCTGAAGCAGCAGACTTTGTGAAAATGTAATATTTGTGTCATTCTCAAAACTTTTGGCCATGACTGTATAACTGAACTTGAATTCCCATTTGCCTTTGAGCATACTGAAAGTACGCTTTCTATTTTAAATCTGTGCAGCCACGTTTACAAGCTGTTAATGAAAACACCCAACCACAGTCTTTATGTGAGGAGTCATCAAATGCTTTGAGTATTGAAACCTGAAGCCTATTAGCGAGGATGAAGCACTGAAAATGGTATCTAAAAGTTGACTCCTTCCACGACTCTCTGAGGGAGATAAGAAACTTCTAATGAACAGAGCGCAGGCTGTGGTGCAGGCTGTGGGGCTGGCTGTGGGGCTGGTGGAGGCCACAGAGCTGCAGAGAGATTGTCTGCTCTGCTCGACTGGGTGTTGTATCTCTGCAAGACAACGGGTCGGTTCCTTCCCTCTCCCTCTCCCTTCCTCAGTCCGCTGTGGCTCTTTAAGTATTTAGAGCTGCGAGTCTTTTCTTCCTCTCCTCTCGTCTGCTGGTTTGAGTGGGTCTAATGCTTCGTCCCCTGTCAGCCTGCCTCCCTTCCTCCCTTGTGCTTGTTTTTCATCTCTTCCTTTCATTCTCTCTCTCGCCTTTGTCCCTTCATCTGCACTCTTCAGTCTGTTGGAGCCTCTGTTTGCTCACACGTATCTATATTTCTAGTAAGTCGAGCCTTCTCGTGTTTGAGCACATGTATGAACGTTTTCTGTTGCACTGATGGACTGTGTGATACTGTTAGTGTGGGGAGGAGAGTTACTGCTTCACAGATGGAGCAACTGCTGCTCAGCTCAACTCTATTGGACATACAGTATACTCAGCAGCAGGAGCACACACACACACAGGCACACACTCAAACACACACATGCACACAAAGCACTGCAGATGAGAGGAAAAGGGCTGTTTCTTGATCCGTGTATTGTTTCAGAGATTGCCAGAGAGCCTTCTGAACAGAGTCACTTTCATTCCTCTGTGAGAGAGAAGGTTTGGGCGTGTAGCGTTTTGTTGGATCCCATCTTAATTGGCTTGATTTTTTAGGTATCTCAACCCCTTTGTTCTCAACGCTGTGTTCTTACATGAGAGCAGAAGCACAGAGGAGAGCAAAGTTACAGAGTGCTGTGTTTTACAGTGTTTCATGGTACCTTGTAAAGGAAAAGAGCATCGATACCAAAGTAGGGACGCTGAAGGAGATATGTTTCAAGGTCAGGCCCTGTTGAAACACACAGGCATGGATGGAAATATATATTTAATCTAATGGATTATTTAAAAAAAAAATGTACATGGCTGACAAGGGCAGACATATTGCAACTGCCAACACTCTGTCAGTAACGACCAAATTCCACCGGATCCGGATCTGATAGGTTTCTATTCTAGTCAATGTGTTAACTTCCACTGGATCCGCTCCATTGCGTTCCGGCTGCGTCTCTGATTAGGCAGGTCGGAGCCCTCCGGATCAGATACACAAGACTCCTGTTTTTGCCGGATACCGGAGCACGACGCATCAATCTCAACAGAGCAGATGGAGCGGGACAGGAAGTCAGGTTTCACCAAAACAAAATGAAAACATCCGGTTAATTTTCAGAATAAAACACTCTGTGTTATCACCAGATCGTATTTCACTTAACTACAACAACAAACCAAAGTCATGATGAGCGGAGCCAGGCCTGGAGTCAACAGGTCAGAGGTTTTCAGAGGACCAGAAAGACAACATGGATGAAGAGAGGAGGAGGAGAACCCTTGATTCAGTGTTTACCTTAGGAAAACCTTGGTCACATGACTCCAGCTGTCCGGAGGTCCTGCTCCGTGCTGCGTTCTGAAAACACTACCAGTGGGTGTTGATGGACGAGAGAGCACGGAGCTGGACGGCAGGGGATTGGAGATAGACTGGACACGTCACCCCAGAAACAGCAGAGAATAGTCAGCTGTCTGCATCAGTGGTGTAACTTCACACAGATACCACTTGTAATATCATCTGTCCTGGTTTCACTGTTTGTCCAACCTGAAATATAAAACTACTACGTCTGCTCCTAAGAAGCAGACGTAGCATTTCAGAGCATTACTTAAAAACCACATTAAGATCAGTTTACCTAAGTCAAATTCCTTGTGTGTTCTAGCATACCTGGCCAATAAAGCTGATTCTGATTCTGATTCTGATTCTGAGGTAGAGTCGACAGGAGGTGTGTGAGCCAACTGATGACTCACTAAGTAGGCTAATGATGTCACATGCCTACATAGTGAGTACCCAATGCTGCAAACTAATTCTGTATAAATGACTCAGACACAGTTTGAAGTAACTCTATATGTTTTAAACCTCAGGGTCACCAGCAACTGTCTTCATTTACTGACCTCATCTGCAACTCTTACTAAAAGGACTGTGAACTAGAAATGGATCCCCTGGGAAGTGTTGCCTTTAATGATGGGACAGCTGAAGAGAGACAGGGAATGTGGGGAGTAGAGGAAAGGGGAAAGACATGCAGTAAAAGGTCATGGCTGTAACATGTCAATTTGACCAAAACGTTCTGAAATCGCGACCGGTGGGTGTCGATGGAGGAGAGAGCAAGGAGCTAGACCGCAGAGACGGACCGGACACAGATCTGGTGGAAGTCCGATGTAAGAGACACTTGCCTCACATATTTGAAAACATGTGAAACTCCAAAAAGAATGCAATGACTCAAACTACACAATACTACACAACTGCATTTACAGCAAACATGATGCAAATACAACAAACCAAAGCGACAGCAAGAACACACAAACATAAAACACATGCAGGAGAAAAAAACTGAAAATGGATCAATCATTGCATCCCTCCTCCAGGGTTTTAACCTTTGAATTGAATCTTTATTCTGGTTTGATGAGGAAACACTTTTAGGGGAAGATTGAAAATTGGATGCCTTCCTGGAGTAGATTTTACAACCGACAGGCTAAGGGTCAGTGTTATTCAATCAATAACTAATGATTTTAAAAGGTATTGAGAACACATCAGTTTTGTGTTGCAGCACAGAAATGTATATCAAGTAAAACATGCTAACTACACGTTTGTCTCCTGATTTGCATCTGATTTTTATATCACAGCATCTTTGGAGGCAAGACAAGCAGCAGCTTCCTGCATTATGACTCCAATGAAGCTCCCTTACAGAGGAGCCCTCCATATCAATCCCTATTTGGGGCCTATTTGTCTCAGGATGGTGCAGGTTAACACGCATTGACCAACAGAGGATGTTGCATTATTGCATTATTTTTGCCCGCAAAGCACAGCTGAGCCACAATTTACCAGCGTCTAATCCACAGCTGTATCAGGGGATTTAAAGGTGAGCACACAGATGGAGCAACACCTACAGACTCACAGAAACCAACCGACGCACACATAACCGAGTTCAACACAGTTCATAAAACACGCAAATGATAAACATGCACTTCTCCACCTCTTGTATCAGCTCTGACAGGGCTCCGTTTGTGCTTTCACAGATGCACTGTGTGTGTTTTCTATCTTTATTGAGTGTATTATCTGTGACACCAAGTCCTGCTAAAACACGGGCTGATATATGAAGTCATAATGTATCAGCACCCTCAGCTCCCCTCGTGCAATTGCTGATGTCGAGATGACAAATTCTAAGCTGTGTGTTATATTGCTCCATCTACACGGCACAAGATGATTTTTCCTCCTTAAAGCATGACTGCTGGATTGTTTACAATAAAAAGCACGCCATATTTGGCATTTTCATCATGCGTCTGTCAGATCCACAAATCCCTTCCTTTGTTGTCTCCCCTAACAGCAGTCTTTCTTTAAGCTTATTTCAGTCCGTCAACTCATGTTGTATTGATCAAAACTTTATTTCAGCAGCAGAACACTGAGTCTGACGTCTAGACTCTGAACCTCTCTCCTTGCAGATTGACTCTACATGTAGAAATCAAGGAGTGATGACATATTATCTCAAACCCCTTTAGTTGGAGCCTGACATGGGACTTCCACCAGATCCGTGTCCGGTCTGTCTCCGATCCGCTGCAGTTCGGCTCCATGCTCTCTTGTCCCTCAACACCCAACGGTTGTGTTTTCAGAACGCAGCAAGGAGCAGGACCGCCGGACAGCTGGAGTCATGTGAGCGAGGTTTTCCTGTGGTAATTACTGAACCACTCACTTTAACTCTCCCTGTCCCATTAAAGTTACTAACCATAGACCTTTCTGGAGTCCCTGAGTTCCCTTGTCTCAGGTTCCTCTGAGCTGCCGTAGACGTCCTCCTGCTGTGGACGTTCCAGACTCCAGCTGATACGGACGTGCTGGACTCCAGCAGCAACAGCTACTACTACTCGTCTCATCACTATCACCGCTCCCTCTCTCTCTTATTCTCCTCTATCCCTCTTTCCAGACCCAACTCGGTCGAGGCAGATGTGTGTCTAACATGAGTCTGGTTCTGCTCGAGGTTTCTGCCTGTTAAAGGAAGTTTGTCCTCTCCTCTGTAACTAGCTAAATACTGTGAGGTGCAATGCTCATGGTGGATTAAGGTGGGGTCAGACTGAGTCTTATCCTGTCTTGGTGTTGGGTCTCTGTTCATAATTTGACATAGAGTGGTCTAGACCTGCTCTGTTTGTATAAGCGTCTTGAGATAACGTTTGTTGTGATTTGGCGCTATACAAATAAAGATAGATAGATAGACAGATAGACAGATAGATAGATAGATAGATAGATAGATAGATAGATAGATAGATAGATAGATAGATAGATAGATAGATAGATAGATAGATAGATAGATAGATAGATAGATAGATAGATAGATTGAAGGGATTTTGACCAATCAGAATCAAGCACCTTACACAGCTGGAAGATCAGTAAGAAAGTTTGGTAATAATTTGCAAAGGAAAGAGGTCCCTGCATGATCTGCAAACCATAACTTACTTATCATGGTGAATACCAGCCAGCCAATCAGTGGCCAGGGAAAGTTGCAAACAGCAGCTATTTGCCTGAAGACACTACCCACTCACATGACGGAGCTGATCAGCTGTCTATCATCCTATACGTTTGTCCTCTTTGCTGGATTCTCCCTCAACAGTGAATAATAACTTCCAACCCTAAACTGTAATCAGGACACTCTTGAATGCACTTGTTGGACTTTCATTTCAATAACCATAAGCGGTGGGATTTATCTACTAAAGGTGAATAAAATAATAAGAAATCAGGTAATAAAGCATTAACCTCCAGAGCATTATTAACCTCTTTCCTTCCTTGCAGAGGAGTTTGCAGCCTTCACCGCACTGCCTGACTCTCAACATCAGTGAGCTGCACACTATGCTCACTGTGTGATCAGTAATGCAAAATAAGCAGGGAATTTTTTAAATAATTTATCTCCTTCTGCTTGAAGGAAAACAATACAATATTATGAATATTTCAACAAATACAGATCAAACGGCTGTATTACTCTATGTGTAGTGCTGTACATGTATAGCAAATATAAATGCAGATTAATTTGTGAGTCACTCATCTCATTTTGGAATCAATCGTCTGTGTTATTTGAGAACAGAAGGGAGGGACCCTTCTGAAAGAGGGGCAGCAATGCTATCATTAACACAGACTGATAACAGGATGAAGGAAGGAGGATGAGAGGAAAAACAGCCTTAATCAGGGTTATTGGAGCCAGAAATAACAAATGAGCCAACACGCCTTTACATAATGAGCCTGAGATTAGACTGGGAGGCAAAACAGGAACAGTCACCTCTACAGTGTCGGAGAGAGGAATAAAAGAGAGTTACATGAGAGAGAGGGAGGGAAGATGAGTAATATGAAGAGGGAGAGAGATTAGGATGGGTTACATGTGGAGAGGAGGGGGAGGAAGACACAAAGGGAAATACGAGTGATGCTTTAATACTTGTAATTCTTTTTTTTATTTACTGTGAGAATGTGGTGTAGATAAGTACACATTTCAATGAAATACTGGAAGCAGCTGCATCTATTACACTGAAGCTTTAACTCTGTGTGCCAAATGTGAAGCCAAGAGCTAAAGGCAAGATTTACATGTACTGGTTTCCGATTGTGAGACTACTAAGGCAGTAAAACGTCTGTCCTTAACCATTTTTTGTCAGCCTCTGGCTCACTGAAAAAACTGCAATGATAGCTAATTGTTAATGATTAATATCTGAAGCTTAATTGTAAATGTTTTGCTCAATGCTCAAAAAGTTGGCATTCAATACAGACTTTTCAAATGCTTACCTTTCTAACCCCAATTTATACAGGATGCGCTGCGTTGTGTTACAGCTGCGCAGTGTGCTTGCTCTGTCCGACGGCTTGCACCCTGCTACACAGGACGCGTGTTTGGAGCGTAGCACAGCTCAGAGCAGCCAGGATCAGCTGGGTCCAGTATAGAGAGAACTACATACAAACACCAGGTTACAGAGCATTCCTGTGGTTGAATTTCTGCTCATTTCGAGAGTATTCTGTTACTTTTGTGCTTCTATCACTGAGTATGCTGCGTCACTGTAAAGTTTAGTTTTTGCAGGTTTAGTTTAATTTGAATAATTCTGCTCTACTTTGTTGTCCTGTTACCTTCTGACACAGTGATCATCTTAAAGTCCTGTTACCTTCTGACACAGTGATCATCTTAAAGTCCTGTTACCTTCTGACACAGTGATCATCTTAAAGTCCTGTTACCTTCTGACACAGTGATCATCTTAAAGTCCTGTTACCTTCTGACACAGTGATCATCTTAAAGTCCTGTTACCTTCTGACACAGTGATCATCTTAAAGTCCTGTTACCTTCTGATACAGTGATCATCTTAAAGTCCTGTTACCTTCTGACACAGTGATCATCTTAAAGTCCTGTTACCTTCTGACACAGTGATCATCTTAAAGAGTCCTGTTACCTTCTGACACATTGATCATCTTAAAGTCCTGTTACCTTCTATCACAGTGATCATCTGAAAGTCTTGTTACCTTCTGACACAGTGATCATCTTAAAGTCCTGTTACCTTCTGACACAGTGATCATCTTAAAGTCCTGTTACCTTCTGACACAGTGATCATCTTAAAGTCCTGTTACCTTCTGACACAGTGATCATCTTAAAGTCCTGTTACCTTCTGACACAGTGATCATCTTAAAGTCCTGTTACCTTCTGACACAGTGATCATCTTAAAGTCCTGTTACCTTCTGACACAGTGATCATCTTAAAGTCCTGTTACCTTCTGACACAGTGATCATCTTAAAGTCCTGTTACCTTCTGACACAGTGATCATCTTATAGTCCTGTTACCTTCTGACACAGTGATCATCTTAAAGTCTTGTTACCTTCTGACACAGTGATCATCTTAAAGTCCTGTTACCTTCAGACACAGTGATCATCTTAAAGTCCTGTTACCTTCTGACACAGAGATCATCTTAAAGTCCTGTTACCTTCTGACACAGTGATCATCTTAAAGTCCTGTTACCTTCTGACACAGTGATCATCTTAAAGTTAAATCAATAATGTTTTAAATTCCATCAAAATGCACTCAAAACAGTTTTTAACTTCATGTCAACAATGCAAAGCAGTTCTTACCAGTGACTCGGATTTGGAATGAAGTGAACTAGCGGTTGGCGTATCGTTTCTGTGGTATCGATATATGGATACTCACACGCTACTCATTTGGGGATCGATTACTATAATAATTATACATGTGAAATAAAAACCCTACATCTGCTGGATCAGCCTGTAATTGTGTGTATAATAATAATTATATATTATATTAATATTATGATCATTTTGGTCCAAAATAGGAATGAAGGCATGTGTTGTATTTTATTGATACTTTTTACAATTCATCTTTGCAGAAACTTCCTTTGTTAACACTGTGTCTATAAGTGTGTGTGTGTGTGTATGTGTGTGTGTGTGTGTGTGTGTGTGTGTAAGTTTGCAGAATCTTCCTTTGTTAATACTGTGTCTATAAGTGTGTGTGTGTGTGTGTGTGTGTGTGTGTGTGTGTGTGTGTGTGTGTGTGTGTGTGTGTTTGTGTATTTTGTGTGATGTTAACACGCTCCATACCACTACAGAACCTTGTGAAAATGAACTGAACTCAGAGACACTCAGACAGAACTGGGCCAGTCTGTCTGAGTGAGGAGTGGAGGGGGTGGAGGGGTGGAGACAGGGAGGAGTAGAGTGGAAACAGTGCTGTGGGTGCCCTGTGCCAGCTGAGGCCGGATCATGGTGTCAACCACTGACAAATTTGCCAATGGAAACTGACTCGCACAGAGAACTGATTCATGTCCAGACACCCATGGGTGCCAGAATGGAATACGGATGTTACACAAGTAATAAAGGATGCCGTCCTAAGCTGACCTGCAGAGACACAATCTTTCCTTCTCTTCCTCTTCATGTCCCTGTTTGTCTCATTGTCTCTTTTTCTGTCTCGGTGTCTCTCAGTCTTGGCCAGTTTTCCTTCCCCCCTCCTTGGCAGCTTTGTTTTCCCTTCTGGCAGTCAACATGCCACGTCTTGGCTCGTCTTTTCAGAATGATGTCTTCATTTCAATCCGCCAATGTCTGTTTCCCAACACCAAATCTCGCCTCTGTTACCAGTCTCCCTCCTCAACCCTCTCACTGAAACCGTGTCCTCAGAGCTGCCAGGCTGCAGCCACAGTCTAGTGGCCTGTCTGCCTCGGCGCGCTGAGCCGAGGATTGTGGGGTTTGTGGTTTTGTAGAGAGGGGTGAGGCATGCCCTTGGGTGGGATATTGAAAAAGATCACCACGGTGCAGTGAGAGGACAGGACAAGGGAGAAGGAGAGGGATAATTACGTTATTTAACAGCTCAGGAAACTGCAATACGGTCCTGATAGGTGATTGAGTGTGTGTGTATGTGTATGTGTGTGTGTGTATGTGTGTGTGTGAGGGGAAATCCTGCAGGGTTTTCTCTTCTCCTAGCCTGCTAGGCCAGCAGAAACGGAGGGGTAGAGAACAGTAGCAGGTCTTCCTACAATAACAGAATCCCTCTATCATTTCACATTTGCTTCCTCAGGGGAACTCTAGCTGCTCTGGGGGCTGAGGGACTGTTGCTCTGCTGTCATCACAGTTTAATGCAAACCTTGTACCGCCAGGAGGAGGGGAATTATTCAACCCTTTTTTTAACATCCCTGTGGAAAGTTTATCACTGCAGGTGCCCTTGGAGATTCTTCACAGCTCCAGTTTATTGTCGCCAAAAGAGTACGACTGTAAACTACCTCTTAAACTAAACTAGGATGTTTGAGACCTGAACGCTTTGGTCCACCCCTGTAATCCATTGGTATGTTCTTGTTCTGTTTCTCCACAGTAAGCTGGTGTCTTCTGTATTGACTCTGCTGATATAGGAAAATTACACCCGCATACTTGATCCTGCCATCAATGGTCACTTTGGTTTGCTAGCCTCATCAACATGGGGAACAGTCATCAGTGAGCACAGCTCTACAATGTATTTAAATTGGATCATTGAGTTTTTATTGTGCTTTATGAAAGGGATGGTGTACATAATGTTGTTAAAGTGGAATGAAACCCCAGAATGAATTCCATTACATGTTACTTGTGTGTTGGACCAAGCTGCAACCTCCGATCTCAAAATATGAAGCCAATGCGGAAGTGTTATAAACTGCATTTCATCGAGCATCCACTTGAGGCTGGCTGCAGAAACATCGGAAACCACATACACACCCATTCAAAAGAGACGATCTTTACAGCAGAAATAAACATGTTTGCAGTCTGGTTCAAAAGACGAGTGTAGTCTGGATAGATCATTTCTCGATCTGCACACACTGTACAGGGGGTGAATTTTTCATAACGCGATAATTTCAAAGATATTGAGATTACGAGTCTTCCAATGAGAGGCACAGCTGACTTGATTGACAGGCGGGAACACTGTAGCTGTTAGCTAGGAGGCTAAAGGCCCGCCTCTTTACCTCACACTAGCTCGACAGCAGCAATATGGCTCCCGCTGACGATTAGCCTCAAAACAGCGCTTCAGAAACAGATGGGTGACTTCACGGATACTACGACCACTACTTATACAGCCTATTATTGGTCCCATCCATTAATCCCAATGTCCCCACAATGCTGAAGTCAGACCACAAGCTATCTACTCGATATGGTAGAGGTAGGGTTTCAGGGCCTGTATGCACGTCCAGCCATTACACAAACGGCACCATTAGACTTAACGTACTGTTATGGAATGGCCCGTTTGGCAGTAGCGTTAGCCGCATGCACGACTGCAAATAATTGGCTAATTAACTAATTGCGCCATGAAAGCGAGGCTGGTGCAAAACGTCATATGTCCAGGGAACCTCCTACAAAACCCTGATCCAACAAATTTGAATTGTGCATGCCTACTACGCATAAACAACAATAAACATGGTGAACAGTACCGGTGTGACTGAGAGAAGATCAAGAACAAACAATGTTTCAGCAGAAGAAGAAATGGACATTTTATTAGAAGAATCTAGAATGAACAAACAGCTGTTATCAGCAAGTCAATCAAAGTCAAAGAGAACAAACAAGGAGAAAGGGAAAGTCTGGCTTCAGATCTTGATCTGGGTAAATGTGTGTGGTGTTTCTGAGTGCTCAGTAGAAGACCTACAAGATAAAATAATGTCTTCACATATTTGGTCTTAAACGGTAACCCATAAGCACGATGTCCTCCATCCTTTCAACAGCCTAACAGGTGCGGTACTCCTGCCGTTAGCACCTGTAATGGTGGGGTCTACCTCCATTAAATGTAATGCTTTGTTGGGCCACTGGCCCGTTTTCATCGCTATTGGCTGGACGTGCATTCGGGCCCAGGACCCTAAGCCTGGTTTACACTTCTGCATCCGATCAATGTTGTAGCCTACAGTGTAGCCTGACATGCACCTCCTCCAAAATGTAACCACGTGTCAAAACGACGCTGACCGCAAGCCCCCCGCCTACTAAACAAGCAGTACGTACTGATTTGGCCAAAATTCAGTATGTAGTATGTTAAAAAGAGAAAAATCTGCTGTATGCCAAAACTACCCGGAAGCGTACTGATTCGGGAAAATTTCACAGTATGCATCGGACCAGTCTGCCTCGCGTACTGTTTCCCATAATGCACAGCGCTCGTTCCACTTCTTCTTTTTTGACGGGGGAACTCTGTTCGTATGTGCTGTGAATATTATTAAATTCCATATAAACCACTTCTTAACTTTTTAAATCATAAGTGATGTTAAAGAAGCAGTTTCTCTATCAGCTTGGTCGTTGTTTACTTCCACTTTCCAAAACCGGAAATCCAGTGACGTCTGACCCAGCATCCTGCAGACCAGATCCAACAGAACACTCAAACTACAGACTACCTTCAAACGCAGTATGTAGAAGGCGGTACCTACTGCCTACTACATTAGTAGGTAGTATGTAGAAAATACATTTAATCTCCACTGAAGTCTCTGCTCGAATTCTTCCCTGTAATCATGTCTGTATGATAAACAGCAACATATATCAGCTGTACATAAGCATAATACGTTTGGGGTCACTATGAAAAAACAGAGATCCAAGCAGGACCGGAAACAGACGACCCAACTATCAGAGAGACCACACTGCCCTCAAGCATTTCGGCGGAGAATTGTTGTGAGACACGGATACATCAACGCAAAAGAATGTGGTGCTCATGTCCCCGTCGGCCACTGCTGCGTAGGAGAGACGCAGAAGTATAAATCAGGCTTCAGGCCACCAAAAGTGATTGTTTGATCTTGTATTTTGTCATAGTGAATGACAATCAAGGTCACATATGGGGCACCTCACCTCCCAACAGAAAGTCCACCATGTTAGTTTTCTCTTTCTGCCTCTGTTCCATGACGTCAGAGAGAATGACCATGAGAGAACAGAGCGCTCTGTGGGCACAAAAGTGATGAGCATACACAGACAAAATGGCGAAGTGACAGTGGAATGATACATTTGTTGTCATCAACGGACTACTACAACAGACTGAGAAAAGATACTTTTAGCAAGAAATAACAACTCTGTGAGTAACAGCCAAGCCATTAGCATTAACATAAAGCTAGCAAACATTCATCATTATGGCCCAGGCTTGAAGTCCAAACTCACAGACTCAAGGACTTGCTCTCTCGTCTGTCAACACCCACCGGTTGCATTTTCAGAACGCAGCACGGAGTAGGACCTCCGGACAGCTGGAGTCATGTGACCAAGGTTTTCCCACGGTAATCACTGAATCAAGGATCCTCCTCCTCCTCTCCTCATCCATGTTGTCTTTCTGGTCCTCTGAAAACCTCTGACCTGTTGACTCCAGGCCTGGCTCCGCTCATCATGACTTTGGTTTGTTGTTGTAGTTAAGTGAAATACGATCTGGTGATAACACAGAGTGTTTTATTCTGAAAATTAACCGTATGTTTTCATTTTGTTTTGGTGAAACCTGACTTCCTGTCCCGCTCCATCTGCTCTGTTGAGATTGATGCGTCGTGCTCCGGCATCCGGCACAAATAGAAGTCTTGTGTATCTGATCCGGAGGACTCCGACCTGCTGGATCGGAGACGCAGCCGGAACACAACAGAGTGGATCCAGTGGAAGTTAACACATTGACTAAAATAGAAACCTATCAGATCCAGAGCTGTGACGGATCAGAGACAGACCGGACACAGATCTGGTGGAATTTGGCCGTAAGTCCTTGAGGGCTTAGAGCTGTCCACTGTCAAGCTTCGGCGGGATCTCTTGGACACTCTGTGAGCCCTTTATTCACCCTTTACTTAGGTGGGCATATATGCAGGCTTAGAATGAGGGAATTACCCATAGTTCATAGCATTGTAACTTGAAACATGGATTGATAAATAAATGCCATGACACGGCATTACAAAAAGAGAGACATGGATTAGAAGCCTTGCATATAGAATACGCTTGTATGACTATTAAAGTAAAACTCATTTAATAAGGTTTTAAGTTAAAATGTGAGCTAAAGACATTTAAAATCTTTATTTCTACACATAAAGGTGTCTATACAGTAACATATTTACATTTCTTAACATTTTTAAACTGTTTTGAAAGGAAAAGACAACATGAATAAATCTTCAATAACCTCCCATGCAGTTTATATAGCTCTTGTTGTGCAGACTGTATAGATACTATGGCCTGATGTGATCCAGTGATGTACGTAGTATCACCATATCACACAATCTTTGGCCACAGGCTGATGAAAAGCTTGTCATGCTGCCAGCTTATCACCAGTGTTATTCTGCCTGAGCATTAACAAGTCCGCCCTCACGGACCAGAGTTTGAATGGAGGCCAACAAAGACGGTATGAAGATGTCCACTGAAGTTGTGGGGAATATCAGCACTCTCAGTAGATTACATTGCTGGCTGGTATTACCATTCCCAGCTGCTGGCTCACACCATGCAGTGATTTGCTTGTTTTAATTGAACTTGGGTTTTATTTAGCCTGGACTAACTCTTGTGATGATATAATTGTATTCATGGTGCAGTGTTTTGGTCTCGATGGCAGCACAATGAGAGCATGTTACGTGAACCAACACCAAGCAATTGATTCTCCTGATCATTATTCTATTGATCACAAGCTAAATTTCATGCATGCACACAGTGACAATGCTAACATGCTGATGTTTCCCCTGCTAACCAACTCAGTTAAGGCAATCAGCATGAAATCATGTGCTACCAGTAATAACTGACCTGGTTGTGGCTTCCACAGTTATCAAGGGATCACTGGAGTAGTTACATTTTATCTGAGGCACCACTGATATACTGTGTAAAAAAGTTCCCATGATGGTTCACAGGTTTAACGTTGAATGAGGGGTAACACTTTACAATAAGGGTCCCTTAATTAGCGTTAGTTATTGCATTATTAAGCATTAAGTAACAGTTTAATAATAGTTTAATAATCGTTATAATGTATTACCTAACATTAACTAACACATTAGTTAATGCATTAATAAGCAGTTAATTAATGTCCACTGCTCAGAGTTAATTAATACATTATTAAGCATTAATAAAAGTTACAAAACTCAATTAGTTAACCATCAGTGAATGCTTTCTGGACCCTTATTGTAAAGTGTAACACATGTATCTCTTAGGTAACACATTATAAATGCTAAACTGCCTCATAAGCATTACTTAACCATAATTAAGCATTACTGAATGCTTTTTGGACCCTTATTGTAAAGTGTAACACATGTATCCCTTAGGTAACACATACACTGAAGCAAAATGAGTTGAAATGTAGTTGAAGCAACACATATAAAGAATTCAACACATTTTATTTAGAATAAAACAGATAATCACAGATAACATCTCAACTGGCACAGAGAAGTACGGTGGCCCTGAGAGCTCACAGCACTGCAACTTAAGAAAACACATGCAAAAAGACAAAACACAAGCAAATTAAGAAAACATCTTCATCAATTTGACAACACATGCGCAGCATTTAGAAAACGCGATGCAAAGACCACAACACAATACATTAGAAAAACGCGCTGCAAATAAACAGCAACACAACAGAAGTGTTTCCAGAGGACACTTAAAATTGATGCACACGCTTATGCTTATGCTGATGCTTATGAGGCAGTTTAGCATTTATAATGTGTTACTTAAGTGATGCATGTGTTACACTTTACAATAAGGGTCCAGAAAGCATTCACTAATGGTTAACTAATTAAGTTTTGTAACTTTTATTAATGCTTAATAATGTATTAATTAACTCTGAGCAGTGGACATTAATGAACTGCTTATTAATGCACTAACTAATGTGTTAGTTAATGTTAGGTAATACATTGTAACGATTATTAAACTATTATTAAACTGTTAATTAATGCTTAATAATGCATTAACTAATGCTAATTAAGGGACCCTTATTGTAAAGTGTTACCGAATGAGGTAATAAATGAAGTAAGCTGTAGGGCTGTTTCCTCATAGACTTGCATTAGGAAATGATTGGACACGCCCTCTGCTTGTCATGAGGAAGATCCCAGGTTTAACCCTTAAACATTAAGGTAACAGTTAGTAACACCATCACTAACATCAGGTATATTTTAACTGGTATAATAAACCTGATAAAAAATACTTCACATGAAAATATATCATAGTAAACAATACATTGCAGATTGAAGTACTCCTCTTGTATTTCCCAATATAAAAGATCTGATAAAACACAAATAAGTATCATGGTGGGACCTGATAAAAATGCTCCAAAATTAGTGAAAAATTAGGGAATCATTAATGATAATTAATAATTAATGTTTTTTTTCTTTAAATAATGGAGATGGGAACTTGTTCTTTGGGCCACCCATTCCTGGGACACATGAGCCTTATCCGGTGAAGGCACAGTCTCCCTGGATCACTGATAACTGTGGGAGAGATAACAAATCATTTACTCTCAATCACCAACGTTGGGGAAAATTAGGGATGCACCGATCCTACTTTTTAAGTCCTGATACTGATATCAATACCTGGACTTTGGTATCTGCTGATACCGATACTAGCCGATCCAATCCCGGTATTGATTTAACAATCTCTTTTCCTTAATGTGAGGATAGAATCATGTTTTGGCAACTCAGGCTTTTCTGACTGTAAACCAAAATAAAGTAAAAGTTTTTAAACTGACCGTATCATTATTCAAGAGATTATCAATGTGTACCAGCAGTCTGGTGAGTTAATCTTCAGAACCAATTAGATATTGTAAACACAGAAAAAGCATAGAACTGAGATGAATAGATCTGCCATATGGATCGGCACTATATATCGGCCCCTTGTTACCGATATCCGATCTAGCCTTTTCAGTCCGATCTGGCCGATATCCGATACCAGGATCGGATCGGTGCATCCCTAGTGAAAATCACCCGAACATTTGCCTGCTGAAAAAACAGGGATGGTAGAACGGAAACAGGCCTACCTTGGGTGACATCAGAGAGTAGCATGAGGCTAACCAGGAACCAATGCAACTCACATAACCACAATTGCATGGGTGAAAATCACTGGCTTTTACTTTTTATGTTTACACCAAGCAGCAACCTCCAGTCTAAAAATATTAGGCCAATGCAGAAGTGTTAAAAACTTCAGTTCATGGAGCGTCCACTTGAGGCTGACTGCAGAACCACCGGAAACCACATACACACCCATTCAAAGAAGACGATCTTTACAGCTGAAATAAACATGTTTACAGCCTGGTTCAAAAAACGAGTGTAGTCTGGATAGCTCATTTCTTGATCAGCACACACAGTACTGAGGATGAATTCTGTCATAATGCAGCAATTACAACAATATTAAAATTACTAGTTTTCCAATGAGAGGCACAGCTGACTTGATTGACAGGTGGGAACACTGTAGCTGTTAGCTAGGAGGCTCAAAGTCCGCCTCTTTACCTCACACTCACTCGACAGCAGTTATGTTGAGTTCAATTTCAATAATTTCCAATATGGCTGCCGCAGACGATTGGCCTCAAAACAGCGCTTCAGTAACAGATGGGTGACGTCACGGATACTACATCCATTATTTAAACAGTCTATGCCTTACATGCATGGTGCAAACATTTGTCTATGCGAAGGCCATTTTCTCAACTCTTCTGTACATTTGATAGTTAAAGCGAGAAGAGTGCCCTCAGCATGCAAGACATTAGATGTCACAGTGACACAAATGCAACAGTGGGAAACCAATACCCAGGTGACGAAGCTAAGCAGCAAACCTTCATGCAACATGAACTGTGTCATCAATACCCCCACTCCTGGGTCGTGGACATTCTGGATAATTACCTGCTAACATACCTGAGTGCTGGAAGGTTGAAACCTATTGTATGTCCTCGTCAACTATTTCAGACATTTGCGTTCTCACATTCTGCCCACCAAGGTAAAGTCCTGACATTTCCCAGAGTGTGGTGCGTGCGTGAAAGGGCCTGGTAACACAGTGTTTGTGCGACTGGCTGATGCATAAACGGATGTATGGATAATGAGATGGAAGTGACGTGAGTTACTGACTGACTCAGACTGTGTCACGGCATCTATATGTCCTTGTCATAGCTGAGAGTCGTGCACTGACAGCCTCGCTTACTTTGTCTCTTTAAGCTAACATCACAGCAGAGATGGTGGGGTGGGACGGAAGAGTGGGAGGATGATGATGTGGGGAGGGGAGGGGCTGGGTAACCCCGGCTCTGACCTGGCCCGATTCAGCCTTGCCCGATATGCTATGAAGTAGCAATGAAAAGGAAGACAGGAGAGGAAGGGAATTTGAATGGCAGACATTGAAGGAGGGATCATAATGACAGAGGGGGAGGAGAAAAGGGAGGGAGGATGAAGAGCAAAGGGGAGGGTTTAGGGAAATAGAGTTGAGAGAGAGAGAGTGAGGGAGGGTGAGGCAGAGAGAGCATGTGAAGCACGCTGCCAGCGCTCTCTCTGTAATGCACTGTGAACAGGGACAAGCGAGAGAGCGAGTCACACACACACACACACACACACACTCACACACATTCACATGCGTACATGCTGCCTCTGTCACACACCCTCACACCGTTACACTGTGCCGCCGCTCCTTCACACACAAGTACACACTTGCTCACACGTGTGCGCTGAGGCTTGGAGGTGCCTTGTTTGGGGAGACACACATGGACTTCCACTGTGCAGCTGGACTCAACAGAACCAGACCGGACTACTGTCACCCACCAGTGGAGACTCCCACATGAGCAGCAGCAATACAGCGTGTACCGTAAGGAACGACTACCTGCCAGCACACCCCCCTTCCCCATTCCCCTTCACCTCATCTCCCCTCCCTCCCTCCCTCCCTCTCTGTCTCCCTCCATTCATTCATCCCTCGTTCTCCCAGCTGTGAGGCGGCATGCGTGGCTGAAGGACACAGCAGTGCGCTCTGCTGTTGTGTAGTGCGCTTGCCGAAAGAGTTGGAGTGCCTGATCCGATAGGGGGGATAGATAGATAGATAGACTCACTGCACTCCCTCCCTCCCCTCTCTCCTCATTCCTTCTGTGTCCCTGTCCGTCTTCCTATCCCTGCACGCTCTCGTTCATGAATGTCACCTCTGTCTTTGGGAAATGCTGGATTCATCAAGCCCCTGTCTTTTCTCTGTCCTCTCTCAGGGTGCAGGTGAAAGCAAGGGGTGATGCTGGGAGAGCTTGAAATACAGCAACGAATCAAGGCGTCCGGCAGCGTCCTTCTGCATCCCTTCATCTTTGTCCCAGCTTGCGGAGCTGATACCTCAGGTTGGACGGTCCTTACTTCTTCTTCTTCTGCTTCTTCTACTTCTCGGTCATTGTTTCGGACGGAGAGATTGCACAGTTGAGGGACAGAACAGAAAGGAGCTGCAGCCTGTCCCTTCAGTGTCACTCCTGATATTTTGGAGAGTTGATAATCGGACATTTTACATCCCTCGACTGGTTCTCACTTCTGATCCGGAGGACTGTGTGGGTTAGGAGGACTCGGACTGATTTTTGTTTTGGTATGCTCTTACAATGCGGCTGATGGTTCCGTTGCTGAACCCTTTTGGACAGGATTGAGTCAAACTTCAGTGGATTTCAAGGAGGAGGGTAGGGGCAAACTCAGACCGGGACAGAGGCATTCATTTGGATTTTGGGTGGATAACAACATGCCAGTGACGTGTCGAGGCTTGATCTGAACCTTCCTCTCGACTGGAAATTGAAAGACAATCACTCATCAATTCAGATCTCCACAGGGACTAATTGTCAGTTTTGGGTGGGCCCAGTTTTGGGTGAGGGATCCACCCTCTTCCCTCCACCTCCTCCTCTGTTCCCTCCCTGTCCCTCTTTTTCTGCCTTGCTACCCGTCACTTCGGTCCATCCTCAGAAGGCCCCTCCTCAGCTCTGCACCCCTCCCTCAGCGGTGCTCCGTCGCCCTGGGTGAGCGGGCAGGGGGGTGGCCCAAGGTACCCCCCGACACCTGGGCGCTACCGAGCCGCAAAAGGCTGGTGAGGCGGCGGCAGGGTCAGTGCTGGGAAGATGGCTGCTCTTGCCAGCTCCCTCATTCGCCAGCGCAGGGAGGTCAAGGACCCCCAGGCAAACCGGCAGATCGCCAGCAAGCGCAAGCCCTGCCCGAAGAGCAACAAGTCGCTCTGCCAGAAGCAAATACTTATATTAATATCGAAAGTTCGACTATGTGGCAGTCGAGGGAGAAAGATGGAGAAAAGACCGGGTGAGTTCCCACAGGCCTTCATATTTGCATCTCTTTTGCTTCCTTCCTTCCTGTACTCTCAACATCTCTTCTTCTTTGCTTCACTCTCTGCCTCTGCTGGATAACTGGAATTTGATGGTTGACTTGCCAGACTACAGATAAATCCTCAACTCTTAAGCCTCAATAGAGAACATCCTCAGCCTGTAATTTCCAGTTCAAGACTTAATCTGAATCTGGGAAACATCCCAGCCCATCTTCCTGGTAGCTGTACACAACATGTCCTGTATTTATGCGACCACAGGAAATGAGTAAACTCCAGATTAATACACACAGATCTGTGCCACTGACCAGAAGCATGACCTAGCTCGTGTTATGTCTGCAATGATGACTTTGTTGAGGTGCTTGTCAACACGTCCAGACACACGGTGGTAATCTGCAAGCACACAACGAACTTGGCTCATACATACAGTGATTTACTGTGATATAAAAATGTCAAGCGGCGCCTCATTTGCAATTCTGGGGGCCATTACTCTCCCTGTGCTTCCCTCACAGTGGGGCCTAATTTGTCTTCTGTGTTTGCATGTTAAATGTAATTGCAAAATTATTCATTGAAGCTTAATGAGACAGTGACACTTGATTCGTGTGATGAGGGTGTCTGGACTGCATATGGTGACGGTTTTTTGACATCAGGAGGAACACATACATGTGATTTTTGAGATGATCATAGTCATTTATTGAAATTGAATCTAAATGATTGCTGGTTATTGATGTTTTACGATGATACGGCTCTTTGGTGGTGTGTTGTCCGAGTGAAACCTTTTAGATCTACTTGGAAATATGTTTCTGAATTTGATGAGGAGAGGCAGGATGAAGTGAAAGCAAAACAAGCACAAACACACACACACACACACACACACACACACATGCGCACTCACACTGATGCTGGCTATTTGTCCGCCGACAGAATGTGACTTCACCAAGAACACCAGGCCTACATCTAAAAAAAAAGTAGTATTTGTGTTTTTGGATTCTACAACTGAGGATAAGCGCCAAATGAAGGATGAGAAAAAGTTACTATCATAAGTATACAGTCAGCATATTAAGAGGAGGGACGCTGGAGGCCTAGCGGTCTAAGCGCCCCACATACAAAGGCTATAGTCCTCGTCGCAGATGTTGCCGGTTCGACTCCCGGCCGCAACCATGTCCTGCATCTCCTGCATGACCTCCCCCACTCTCCACTCCCCACATTTCCTGTCTCTCTTGCAAGGCAAGGTGATTCTTGAGCTTGGTGGGACAGTTCAAGGTGTTTTTTTTTTACCCTTTTCTATCCATTGTTGATCTGTGGTGGAAGGAGGAGGAGGGAGGCAGAGGACTCAAGAGGTTACAGGATACTGTGGACCAAGGCACCAAAATAAATACATAAAGAAATAAAGAGGTAAAGATTTAAAGAGTTAAAGAAAAGAAATAGAGAGAAAAGAAAGAAAAAAGAAAGAATAAGGTAAATAAAATGAAGTAAAGAAGTGAAATAAATAAAGTAAAAGAGTGTCTCTTCAGCTGTTCTATCCATAAAGTCAAAAAACCCTAAAAATATAAATAAAATAAAAAAAGAATATTAAGAGGAAATAGTCGTAACATTGTAAGATTTAAGTTGTAAATTTACAAGACTTAAGTTAAAAAAGAGACAAAAATTGCAAATGTATGAGAACATTTTTTTGAATGTACAAAAATAAACTTGCAAATGATTGAGATTAAAGTCAAAGTAATAATCTTGCAAGAATAAAGTTGAAATTCCTTTTTCCAGGCTCTGATTAATCACTTTGTAAAAACACAGGATGTCAGAAGAACAGCCAGCTGCTTGCAACTCAAGAAGACGAGGCCTACATTTAAAAAAGGAGTATTTGTGTTTTTGGATTCATCATTTTTTGATGTAAAAGGCAGTTTTCAGTCACTAACAGTCAACTACTGGATGAGATGGATGAGAAAAATGTACGATTTTCAGTATACAGGCAGAATATTAAGAGGAAATAATCGTAATATTATGAGAATTAAGTTGTACATTTAAAAGACTTATGTTGAAAGAGACAAAAGTTACACATTTATTCTAAAATATTTCAAATGGTCCATGCTGGTGGCCTAGCAGTCTAAAGGCTGATTTATACTTCTGTGTCTCCCCTACGCAGCAGGGGCTGACGCAGACATGAGCACCACATACTTGTGCGTCGGTGTGTCCATGTCGCGCAGCAATTCTCCTCCGAAACGCCTGAGGGCAGTGTGGTCTCTCTGATAGCCGGTCGCCTGCTTCCGGTCCCGCTACGATCTCTGTTTCCTTTTCCACAGAGATTCAGAGCGTGTTCTGTTAATCTACAGCTGATACATGTTGCTGTTTATCATACAGACATGATTACATGAAGAATAGAGAGGAGGAGATGAAATACACGGACGATGTGCGGGCGATGTCCGGGATCCCGGAAGTGTTGTAAATGCGGGAAAGACAAAGCCGCCGAGCGGACCAATCACAGAGCTTGCGGTCCGCGTCGGCTCTACGGGGAGTTACATTTTGGAGGAGGTGCACGTCACCTACGTGCGTAGGCCTCGGCGTAGGTACGGGAGCTACGCGGACCCCCGGCGTAGGGTACACCGTTGATTCAACGCAGAAGTATAAATCAGCCTTAAGTGTATAGTCCTCCTCGCAGAGGTCACCAGTTCGACTCCCAGCTGGTTGACCATTTCCTGCATGTCTTCCCCCACTCTCTACTCCCCACATTTCCTGTCTCTCTTCAGCTGTCCTGTCAACAAAGGGGAAAAAGCCCAAAAAATATATAAATAAATGTTTTAAATCTACAAAAATAAACATGTAAACGATTGAGATTAAAGTCGTAAATTCACAGGAAAAATAAGTTGTATAAATAAAGTTGAAATTTGTTGTTCCTGGCTGTGATTAATCGCTTTGTAAAATGACAGGATATCAGAAGAGCAGCCAGCTGCTTCCACCTTAATGAAGAACATTGATCATCTGGTGAAGTTAGCCTCACCAGCGGAGGACAAACAGTCGTTGCAGATGCATGCACAGGCGGCCGTTCAGCTCGATCTTCTTGCACAATCTAAATCCTGAATCCTGATACCTGGAACAATGAGCTGCAAGACTGAGAATCAGTATTTATTAAACTTATTCTACAGTGCAGCTTCACAAATACAGGTTAGCCACAGACTAAAAAGCAGGACTTTCACCACTTTGTTCTTGAATAGTTTCTTCTGAAAATCCGAATTTATTTCTTCTATAACATGGTGCTGAAACTCCATCATATGACGCTTCTCCTCAGAAACACTTCTTTGCTTTTCTCCAAAGGTCATCGTCAGATTTAGTCAGAGGAAAAGAAAGTATCATGATTTCTTCAAGATTTTCAAGACCTGTTTGCATCTTTTGAGTTTCACTTTAGTTTTCTGCTTGTCCAGCCATTTTTGATTGTGCTTTTGGTTTATTAAAGCCATCATTTAAAAAAAAAATCTGGTCTACTTTCTGACAAAGTCAAGGTAAAACTGAAACTGCACTTCAAACAGATCTTTGATCAGTCTTTTAACCGTACGTGTATCTTCATGTGGGTTTTCCCTGAAGCTTGTCCTCATCTCACCAGCCTTGATGTGTGTGTGTGTGTGTGTGTGTGTGTGTGTGTGTGTGTGTGTGTGTGTGTGTGTGTGTGTTTGTGTGTGTGTTCCTTCTCGAACTCTCCCGTCCTTTACTTCCATGTACAGTATGTGTGTCCTTTCCCAACACGTGGAGATGTGTTAGTGGGTGTGTGTTCTGCTATATTTATTACCTTGGTGTGCCAAGTTCATCATGATAATTACTTGGGGAAGCTCTAACGTTGGAGGCAGCCTCTGCTCCAGAGGCGGCTGCTCTCTTTATTGTAATTAGGGTTGTAAAATATGTCAGACAGGTTGTGGCGGCGCCAGCGTTTAGGAAAAGGCCACGCGTGCATCATGTCCATTGTTTGAAGCCATCTCCGTCCTAATAGCTTCAGTGCTTCTCACACTCTTATGGATTTATTATGCTAATGGTGGTGACGAGCAGTGTTGAGGCTGTGGTTAGAGACACATTACCAGACTCACCATCTCAGGTTGTGATTTACAGGGGTCCACGTTAAGTACCGTGTGTGGCAGCGTGCGTCTTCATCATTCTCTCAAGGAGGCTCTTCATGTGTGTGTGTTGGCCATATGGAGGACACTGCTGACCCCTGGCAATGAGTGGGTGTGCTAGCTATTCTCATCATGTGTGAGTTCCTCCCTCCTTCTCTGAGCCCGAGGCCACAGTTGACCCCTGGTCAGGAATAAACGACTAGCCTTTTCCTGAGCCCTACAGCTTCCATCTCCTTCCCCTCTTCCTCCTCTTACTGGCAGAACTTCTGAGAGGCCTGCTTACAGCTAGCATCCACTGGCATTATCTGGCTTCCTATTGGCTTATTCTGAATCCTGGGTTTATGGTCCCACATCGTCCTCTGGTTGGTTTCCATTCTTTGCTTTTGCTTCTATTGGCTTCAATCTCTAAGCTCTCTTTGGCTTTTTCAAGCGTAGATTTTCAATACTAACTTCTCAAATGCAAACAAAATCAAACCTGGATGGAGAAGATAATAAGATGAATCTGAGGCTTCCAACAAAACATATCCCCTTTATTTCATTTCATACAACTTATCGCAGAGTGACATATTAAAGCCTTGTAATTCAGAATCTGAGAAGAACATAACAAGACTATACATCAGGGGATCCCAAACTTTTTATTCTGTGAACCCCAAAATAACAGCGCTAGAGACTGGAGACCCCCACTGCCCTGATGTGGTTAAATGTTGCTCACAGAACTAGTAGGCCAATCCAAAAACCTACAGATGTCTGTGAAATTTAATTTAAATTTCCTTAGGGGTCATTTGGCAACAAAGTTAAGAATAAAAATGTATGACGTTTTATATTTACATTGATGTATCTAAAATGTAGCTACACATTTTTGTATAAGTTTTTACAACAAAAGGATAAAAGATGCAATTTTAGATCATTCTAAGTTTTTATTGATTTTTGGAAGGCATCTTGTGCCCCCCCTAATCAGTATCTCGCGACCCCACCTTTGGGAGCCACTGCTATACATGACTGTAATATGGATGCAGCTCTTAACATCCATCATCATGTTTTCCTCTAACTTAGTTGTCAACATTTTTTATAGGAGGTGCAGATTTTCCAAAGTCAATCATATTTCAAGAAGCAACGAGATTACCCTCACGGACAAATTCCACCATATCAGTATCAGCTCCGTCTTTGATCCGTCACAGCACCAGATCTGATAGGTTTCTATTCTAGTCAATGTGTTAACTTCCACTGGATCCGCTCCGTTGCGTTCCGGCTGCGTCTCTGATCCGGCAGGTCGGAGTCCTCTGGATCAGATACACAAGACTTCTATTTCTGCCGGATACCGGAGCACGACGCATCAATCTCAACAGAGCAGATGGAGCGGGACAGGAAGTCAGGTTTCACCAAAACAAAATGAAAACATCCGGTTAATTTTCAGAATAAAACACTCTGTGTTATCACCAGATCGTATTTCACTTAACTACAACAACAAACCAAAGTCATGATGAGCGGAGCCAGGCCTGGAGTCAACAGGTCAGAGGTTTTCAGAGGACCAGAAAGACAACAGGGATGAAGAGAGGAGGAGGAAAACCCTTGATTCAGTGATTACAGCGGGAAAACCTCAGTCACATGACTCCAGCCGTCCGGCGGTGCTGCAATCTGAAAACACAACTGGTGGGTGTTGACGGATGAGAGAGCATGGAGTTGGACCGGACACGTAGAAGTATTAACCACAAAAACAGCAGAGAATAGTCAGCTGCCTGCATCAGTGGTGTAACCTCACACAGGTACCACTTGTAATATCATCTGTCCTGGTTTCACTGTTTGTCCAACCTGAAATATAAAACTACTCCCACAAAGCAGACGTAGCATTTCAGAGCATTACTTGAAAACCACAATAAGATCGACAGGAAGCCTGTGTGCCAACTAAGTAGGCTAATGATGTCACATGCCTACATAGTGAGTACCCAATGCTGCAAACTAATTCTGTATAAATGACTCAGACCCAGTTTGAAGTAACTCTATATGTTTTAAACTTCAGGGTCACCAGCAACTGTCTTCATTTACTGACCTCATCTGCAACTCTTACTAAAAGGACTGTGAACTAGAAATGGATCCCCTGGGTAGTTTTGCCTTTAATGATGGGACAGCTGAAGAGAGACAGGGAATGTGGGGAGTAGAGGAAAGGGGGATGACATGCAGTAAAAGGTCGTGGCTGGGAGTTGAACCAGCAACCTCTGCGTTGAGGTCTATAGCCTCTAAACATGGGGCGCATTTGTTGCTAGCTTGAGCTTGTGGAGACCGTGTCCATGTGGCAGAGTTTACAAAGACATGCAGGTTGGTAACATGTCAATTGGACCCAATGGAACATTTGGACTGAGTTCTTAAAGTCTTTAGACTGCCACAGAAATTGTTTTTGAAGAACTTTCTTCAGATCATTTCATCAGTACACAAAAAGTGTGTTAAGGGTAAATTTACTATTCATCTTTAAATAAAAAAAAAACAGTCAACAGGATTTAGAAGAAAAAAGGAAAGAAGTTGAAACAAATAAAAAAATAATAATAATGAAATTCATGAAGTTGCATTTAAGCTGTGGTACCAGAGTTACTAAGTAATCTTTTCTATGTCTTCTTCTATAGATTCCTTACAGCAGTGGCTCCCAAACTTTTTCTGCAGGGCACCTCTTTGGAATTTATTCAGGGCCGTCCTAATCCTCACCATGCACTAAAAACTCTCTCAGACTCATCCTTTTCTAACAAATTCCTGCACCGTTAGAATTGATTTCATCATTGTCTGCAAACAAATATGAAACTGCATCCTCAAAACCAACTCAAACACACACAACAGGTGTCGTTTAAGAAGGGAGGCATGAAAAGTTATGCTACACCATGCAAATTTAATGTTTTTATGCATGCTGTTAGTGGAGGTCAAGCTGAAGGTGAGATATGATTCATCATCACTACTGGTCTTTGTTTTCTAGATAAATGACTGTAGATTCATCACCAGCCTTTACATTGACCTGGTAGTCCTTTTACTTGGTGGTTTGATGAAAATAAGTTCTCCATGAACTGGAATAAAACAGAGTTTATGACTTTTGAAAAGGATGATCAAATAAGTTTGGTTATAAATGGTGTTCACATTGAAAGAGTGTCAGAAGCTACATTTCTGGGAGTGATAATAGATGATAAACTGACTTAGAAACCACATATAGATTATATAAGAGGAGAGTGTGTTAATGTGTTGGTGTTTTAGGCCGGGCCAAGGACAGTTTGGATTCTGCTTCTCTTCGTATTTTATACTGTTCACTTGTTCTCCCATGTTTTAGTTATTGCTTGGATATATGGGGCAACACTTATATGACTAATATTATGTGTCACAGAAAACAGCAACCAGACTTATAAATAAGGTGAATGTTAGAGAACATACTAACAGTTTGTTTATCAGCTCATATTTGTTGAAATTTAAAAATCTAGTTAACTTTAAAACATTATTATTTATGTTTAAAGCCACAAACAGATTATTACCTGAAACTTACAGAGGCTGCTTGTTATTACATGTCATGAAGAGGCTCATAGACGGAAATTTAATTTAAAAAGTCCATACGCTCGCACTACATTAAAGCAAATGTGTGTTTCAGTTTGTGGAGTTAAACTTTGGAATTCACTGGATGATGATATATAATGCTGCTCTAATATTTTACAGTTTAAAAGGATGTTAAAAGGTAAAGTAATGGGGAACTACAAACTGTCAGACCTTAAGTATCAGAACTTCAGTGTCAGGCCTCCAGTGTCAGAACTCCACTGCAGACCTCCAGGATCGGACCTCCACTGTCAGACCTCAATATCAGGCTTCCACTGTCAGACCTCAACTATCAAACCCCCACTGTTAGACCTCCAGTGTCAGGCCCCAGCAGACCTCAGTTAAATTTGATGTTTGTTGAAAAGAGAAGGTGATTATTAACGGGTTAGCCGTCTGGTTTAGTGGTCGATTATGTTGTGATTAATGGGAGGGGCAGGTATTATAAGTTTTCTCTTCCTGCTCCTGTTTGTTCATAAACAGTGCATACAGTATTTTCTGAAGATGTGTATCAAATATGTTGTGTTCTCAAACACTGAAGTGATCAAATACAATTCTTAAGAATGAATGAATGAATGAACTTTGCAAGCAGTGCGAACTTTGTGCAATGTTCTGATTTAGCTTTGCTGCGGCGCCAATGTCAAATCCCCAGGTCCCCACTATGGGTTGCGCCCATGAGTTTGGAGATCACTGCCTTACTAGTAAAAGTCTATACTTCATAAATGTGCTCAAAACTATTCTTGAAACTATAATTATTTTAGTTATAATCTGAATTACACTTGGTTTCCTTATTTCCTTTCACCTTGGAGAAGTCCTCGTGAAACCCCCAGCATGCATCACGAATGCAGCAGTTTCAACTTGAGATCAATCCTGAGTCTTCACATTTGAGCTCCAGTATAAAAGCATGATGACTATTTGAAATCCAGTATGTTCTGAGCCTTTCCACAGGTAACTGATGGCAGCAAATATCCACTGTGTTTCTGTTTGTGTGTGTGAGAGTGTGTGTAGATGTTATCATGCATCGAACACTGCTTGTGCGTCACTGCATTGTGCAGGACAGTTCAGGTTCCCTTTGTACTGCTGGAGGCCATTTAAGGCTATTATAGTAGAGGAGGAGTTGCACTTAAAAACTAATGTGAGGACACTGTGTGTGTGTGTGTGTGTGTGTGTGTGTGTGTGTCCTTAAACACTCACGATCTACCTGCCTGTAAGTGATGAATAGCTGGATGTGACGTGCGTTAGTGTGTCCCAACGTGACCCACACACCTTCTCACTCTTGCCTTTTCTCTTCCACTGTCATCCTGCATCTCTCTCCACTCTTTCACCCCCTCACCTCTGCACACACACACACACACACACACACACGGACACACACCCTCTAACCCTCACCTAACCCATACTAATGATGCCCCAGCACTCTAGCCCACTCAGCTTATACCAAGGTCAGCTTGCCCTGCACAAACACACACTGAGAAGCAAGCTACCCTTAGTACACACACACACACACACACACACACACACACACACACTCTTTGAAGTGCATATATCTATAATTACAAGCATTCTCCATAAATATGAGCATTAAAAACACACCTACACACCTGCATACAAGCTAATAAATCACAAGACAAACAAATGATTAGATTTCATGATCATTTAGTGAGAGTGTTGGGGAGAGATAATTTCACCCTGCCTTTGCATGTGTGTGTGTGTGTGTGTGTGTGTGTGTGTGTGTGTGTGTGTGTGTGTGTGTGTGTGTGTGTCTGTGTGTGTCTGTGTGTGTGTGGGGGGTTGATATGATCTAATGAGGATGTTAAGCCGCCGATTGGATATCAAAGCAAAACCAGAATAGCTGGTGTTGTCCTCCAACTGCCTGCCGGAGCTGCGGTGGAAGCCCTCCTGTCTCCTGTTAACAGGATAGAATAACATTCGGAGTTGTGACTGCGGCGCGGGGGCAGAGTGTTCATCCAGCTCCTGCAAATTGGTTTGTGTGAAAGTGAGTGTGTGTGTTCGAAAATAAGTGCGTGTTTGTGTCAGAAACAAATGACATTGTGACGGTGGTGAGCGCACACACCTCGAAGAGACACTGATGCGTGTGTACGTGTGTGTGTGTGTGTGCGTGAGGCTCATTGTTGTGCCGTGATTCATCAGGCCACACCAGCTCCTCTCATTAACACACTCTGATTTATCAATAATGTACGGCAGCGTTTGGAGAGCACACATTGACTGGGGGGCGATTTACTGCCTCACAGACCGGACACTCTGGACAGGCTACACTATGGAGGACTATATTTCTCTCTCTGTCTTTATCAGCTTTCTCTCTCTCTCCTCCATCCTCCAACTCGCTTTCTTCTCCTCCCTTTCTCCCAGAGCCTCGAACGCCCCCCCTCCCTACCCTACCCGCCCTCCACACCACTCACTTATCTTCTCAAGGACATCTGGTTTTCTTATAACCGTCTCTCTCTCTCTGCCTCAGTGTCGGCCTGAATCTTCCCCGCTGTGTCTAATCATCTTGTCTTTGGGCCCAGTCAGTTAGTCACTGGATGCCACAATGCACTGTTATGTAACCCTGGTTGTATTGTTAGTGGATCAGGAGTGAGAGTGAAGCCTGTCTGATGTGTAAAACTCATCATTCAGAGTTTGTTTACTATTGTTTCTGGAGGTTGACCAAGTGGTAACCTCTGGTATTAAAAAATGATACCAATGTGGAAATATTAAAAACTGCAGTTCCTTGAGAGTCCACTTGAGACTGGCTCCAAAAGTCAAAGAGAGCCCAATTACACATATGTTAAAATATATATTTGTACTGCAGAAATAAAGGGTCTGAACATTTGCACACACTGAACCTGGTGGATTTATATTTTTTTAATGAAAGATGGAGGCTACAAATTCTGGTGTAGTGAGTGGAATGATAGACTTGACTTGACTGACAGGTGTGCACATTGATGTTAGCCAAGAGGCTAAAGGCTCAACAACTTGATTCAGTAATTACTGCAGGAAAACCTGGGTCACATGACTCCAGCTGTCCGGAGGTCCTGCTCCTTGCTGCGTTCTGAAAATGCAACCAGTGGGTGTTGATCAGAGATGGACCGGACACGGATCTGGTGGAAGTCCTGCTCCCAGCACGGAGCAGGACCGCCGGACAGCTGGAGTCATGTGACCTAGTTTTTCCCGCTGTAATCACTGAATCAAGGATTCTCCTCCTCCTCTCCTCATCCATGTTGTCTTTCTGGTCCTCTGAAAACCTCTGACCTGTTGACTCCAGGCCTGGCTCCGCTCATCATGACTTTGGTTTGTTGTTGTAGTTAAGTGAAATACGATCTGGTGATAACACAGAGTGTTTTATTCTGAAAATTAACCGGATGTTTTCATTTTGTTTTGGTGAAACCTGACTTCCTGTCCCGCTCCATCTGCTCTGTTGAGATTGATGCGTCGTGCTCCGGCATCCTGCAGAAATAGAAGTCTTGTGTATCTGATCCGGAGGACTCCGACCTGCCGGATCAGAGACGCAGCCAGAACGCAACGGAGCGGATCCAGTGGAAGTTAACACAGTAACTAGAATAGAAACCTATCAGATCTGGTGCTGTGATAGATCAGAGACGGACCAGACATGGATCTGGATGAATTTGGCCATAATGGGTGTAACCCAACAGACTCCGAAAAAAAATCAGAGAAGATGTGGTAACCTTTACTGATACATTTATTTACATTGCAAACCGTAGCCTGATGTGCAGTTATGTATTTGCACATTCTCTTATTGGTGCAGTGTTAAACTGTAGTGAGCTTGTTTTCGTGAGGATTGTGTGGTCATGCAAGAAGCAGTAAGGTAATATAATTAGAGTTTAAGACAGCATGACTTGTCATTAGGGATGGGCATTTCCAGCCAAAATACAATTCGTTAATCATTGGCATCTATTCAACGATTACTCGAATAATTCGAACTTGGGACCACCAGTCACTACATGAAGAAATATGTAGGTGCTATAGTTGTGTAGTGCAAAAGGAGTGAGAACAAAGCAGAGTAAACTCAGCGTTCAAAGAGTTAAAAGATGCTCCCTCTCTGCAGAAATGAACAGCTGTACAGTAAAACACAGTAAATTAACCTGCTTCAAGCCAGTGGGCATTTAAGATTGCTTCATTACAGTGTTGTTTTCAAAGGGATGCTCATGACAGAGTTTATTCTCACTGAGCAGGTCTGCCAGGCGACGCATTAACATGTCTGACATCTTATCATGTTACACCTCTGATATGTTGCGGCTCTGACCCTGAGCGGCTCCTTCAGTGTCAGTTTGTCTGATTGTATCCTCACATGATAAAGGAAGCGTTACATATGATTTAGAACTGATTTCAAGAAGAAGATGATGTTAGCCGATCTTTGTCACATGTAATAGTTCTCCTGGCTCTCACACCCTTTGCTCATTAGCTACAGATAAGTGATTACCCTTCCACCAATCACCAAAAAGAACTATTGCCACGTGCGTCACACGTGCGTCCGGCAGCTGACGGCCTGTGTTGTTTTGTAACAGGTCCCTCCCTCTGTCTCTGCCAGTAAGGCAGATGTTGTGCATGAAACAGTGCCCGGAATAGATGATTTGGAGATGCTAACATTTGGCCTGTGCAGTGATCAATGTGAGCTCTCCGTGCCGCCCCTCCCAACCGATTGATTTACAGATCTGTTCACCATTTGTTTAGCCGGGGACAGTTTTTGGATGGCATCAATCATCATTATCTGAGTGTGTGAGTGTGTGTGAGTGTGTACTGTATGTGTCGGCTGTTAGATTTGAGTAAGGGCTAAAAGTTTGCTTGTGCCGTTCCATGAAAATAGAACTGAGTGCTGTTGAGGTCAAACTAGGTTGTTGTTGGGTTAATGAGACTGTGGTGCTCAGACTCATTATGGCACATTTTTGGCACAGCATGGTGCTACAACATGTTGTAATAAGAGACGGGTGAAGGTTTTCAAATCTGAAATCCCTGATCTCAAATGACCTCCAGCTGAGCTTGTAACACACACACGCACACACACACACACACATGCCCAGTGAAGCATGTCTGCATGCATGCAAATATGCTTACATTCATCTACACCTGCGCTCAACATCTTATTCTGCTACAGACAATTTCCTCTCCGCCTCAAATCTACTGTCTTGAAAGCTGAGGTAACAAATGACCAGCAAGTGTAGAGTCAGCATCTTGTACCCTCCTCCTCCTCCTCCTCCTCCATCGCCACCGCTGCTTTCCTCAATGTCAAAAAAAACGTACAGAAACAGCGCATTGGCCCTTTAATCAATGCCTATTGTTAGAGTGCAATATTAACATGCTGAGGACAGTAAAGCCAGCATTAGCATTTTATATGCAATCAATTTGCCGCATGGTTTGTGTGCTGCGCTGAGCAGGATGTGTGTCACATGGAGATGCCTTTTAAGGGACACGCGCACACAGACACACAAAACACACACACACACACACATACAGTACATGCCCGGACACACAACTTTGGGAAAACACACTCAGCGTGAATGCCTTCTGGCTATCTCCAAAACAAGACATAGAGGCACGCAAAGGCACAGGAAGATCCACAGGGCCACTGAAAACAGACACACACACACACACACACACACACACACACACACACACACACACACACACACATACACACACACATATCCTCGTCATGCGTGGAGAGTCTGTCACTCCCTCAACCACAGCGGCCCTGACCAGAGTGACATTGTCAGAGTAGAGAAGTCGCAAAATCACATGACGTTCTAATCCACGCCACTCTCCCTTCTCTCTTTGACTGTGTGTGAGTGTGTGTGTGTGTGTGTCAGAAGTGTGCTTTCCTTTCCCCCTCACACACACACATAACCACAAACACTTTAAACCCTCTGTTGAGTGATGTGCGTACATAAAGCAGCCTTACGGGATCAGGTCTGCGTGTGCATGCCTTCCTGCTTGCGTCTGTATCTGATTACGTGTTAATTTGCTTTGATCGGAGAGACCGTGGCACCCAAGGGTGGTGTAGGATTTACTGACAGGTGCTGCGGACCGGCAGATCAGCACTGAGATCAGCGTGCGACCTTGGTCCTCACATTGGTCTGTCTCCCTGGTGCTGAAAAATAACTTCTTATTTAGAGGCGATAGAGAAGATAGAGAGAAGAGTCTTGATGAGGGTGTAAACTCTGTAGTCGTCAGTGTGGAGTAATTGGAGTTCTTCATCCTGGCGGCTGCTTTAAGGATGGTCTGTTAGTTTTAATGAGACTGAACCTGCCAGTCTTGTTTAGAGGATCACTGGATTATACATAATGTGTTTGATATGCATTTGAATTGAGCATGACTAGCTAGTGGTAGCTTTTGAGCTAACTGTCCTTTCAAACTCCAAAGGCTGGGTTCAACGAAATGATAAAGAAGCCATGTTTCTCTATTTCTGTCGATCCATCAGGTTTTTAAAGAGGTCTTGCTAATACTTTTATTATAAAATTAATGTATTGTTATTTGGTCTCTCAAAATCCAACCCCACGTCCATGCCGTGAGAGGCCGGTAACGGCAAATAAGTACAGGGTCGCCAGGTAGGGCGAAGTGTGGTGGGTGGCTTATTGCCACCCAGGCCGTTACGGTAGCCATGAAGGCCTGCCTGGATCTACCTGGAAACACGTCGGCTAACGGGGCTCTGGTATAGCTAGGTGGGCCAATCACCCGCTTAGTGGAAGAAAGAAGATTACAGAAATATTTATGATAAACTTTCAGCAAGGTTTGGAAGTGGAAGGTGTCTCTCCCCAGACAAGAATGACGCTGGACAACAAAAGCCGAAAGGAGGTTGTTCAGCTGACCCCCCTTCTTACAACCAAACACAACACAAAGATCGGCGCCTGGAACATTAGCTGGCAAACCACACAACAAGAACAAATAGAAACACAAATAAGACGCAGGAAATGGGGCTGGATCGGGCACACCTTGAGAAAACCATCCTCCAACACAACCAGGCAAGCCTTAACCTGGAACCCCCAGGGGAAAAGAAAGCCGGGAAGACCCAAAAACAGCTGGAAAAGGTCTGTCGAGGCAGAACTCAAGGAGAAAGGAACATCTTGGAAGGAAGCAGAGAAGATCGCTCAACGCCGAACCAGCTGGAAGAAGTTCATAAATGACCTATGCTCCCCCAAGAGCCAAAGGGCTTAACCCTAACCTATTGGTCTCAAACACCTCAGAGAGACCTTTTCTAATAATATGACTACCTTAGACCGCATCAGTCTGGCATCCAGCACCTCTGATAGGAATCTAGGAGTCCTATTTGATCAACCCCCACATTCAGCAAATCTCAATGTCACTCTTTTTTCACTTGCACAATATTTCTAAAATGAAACACATCCTGTCCTAGAGCGCCTAGTCCATACATTTGTTACCTCCAGGTTAGATTACTGTAATTCCCTTTTATCAGGTTGCTCTAATAAATCTCTAGTTCTCAGCTGGTTCAAAACGCTGCAGCTCGAGTACTGAATAGCACATCTCTCCAGTGTTAGCTTCTCTACACTGGCTCCCCATAAAATCTAGAAGAGAATTTAAAATCCTTCTTCTGACCTACAAAGCTCTCAATGATTCACCTTCATATTTTAAAGAGCTCATAGTGCCCTATAACCCCTCTAGAACACTACACTCCCAGCATGCAGGCCTGCTGGTCGTACCTAAAGTCTCTAAAAGTAGTATGGGAGGTAGAACCTTCAGTTATCAGGCCCCTCCCCTTTGGAATCATCTACCAGTCAGGGTCCAGGAGGCAGACACCCTCTCTACTTTTAAGAGTAGGCTTCAAACTTTCCTTTTTGATAAAGCTTATAGTTAGAGCTGGATCAGGCTTGGACCAGCTCTTAGTTATGCTGCTATAGGCTTAGACTGCCGGGGGAACTGACAAACCGACAATGCTCATGGTGGATTAAGGTGGGGTCAGACTGAGTCTTATCCTGTCTTGGTGTTGGGTCTCTGTTCATAATTTGACATAGAGTGGTCTAGACCTGCTGTGTTTGTAAAAGCCTCTTGAAATAACGTTTGTTGTGATTTGGCGCTATACAAATAAAGATTGATTGATTGATTGTTATAAATCAACAACATTATATTAAGGTAAGGGAAGGGATCTTGGTGACAAATATCTTGGTAAATGAAACCAGATGGATTCAAAATAGTTTTTTCCGTTTCTTTCGGCGAACAAACCCTACGGTTAAAATGTTGGCGTTCGAATTTGAGATGTAATTATCTTTACAAATGTCCAAGTCTAAACCCTTTCATCACTCTTATTCAAATCTCTGTTCGCCTCTAATGGATCAAGAATATATTCAACTTTCCCTCTCTTAAATAACTGATGGAAATGATTGGACTCTCTCACAGTATTGTATTTTTCTTTATGCATTTGTTTCCTTCCATTGTCTTCAGTCAGAGTTAAATCAATCAATCAATCAATCAATCAATCAATCAATCAATCAATCAATCAATCAATCAATCAATCAATCAATCTTTATTTGTATAGCACCAAATCACAACAAACGTTATCTTTACAAACATAGCAGGTCTAGACCACTCTATGTCAAATTATGAACAGAGACCCAACACCAAGACAGGATAAGACTCAGTCTGACCCCACCTTAATCCACCATGAGCATTGCACCTCACAGTATTTAGCTAGTTACAGTGGTGAGGAAAAACTTCCTTTAACAGGCAGAAACCTCGAGCAGGACCAGACTCATGTTAGACAGACATCTGCTGAGACTGAGTTGGGTCTGGAAAGAGGGATAGAGGAGAATAAGAGAGAGAGGGAGCGGTGATAGTGATGAGACGAGTAGTAGTAGCTGTTGCCGCTGGAGTCCAGCATGTCTCTATCAGCTGGAGTCTGGAACGTCCACAGCAGGAGGACGTCTACGGCAGCTCAGAGGAACCTACGAGACAAGGGAGCTCAGGGACTCCAGAAAGGTCTATGGTTAGTAACTTTAATGGGACAGGGAGAGTTGACCAAGCAAAATCACAATGTGCCACTTATTCACTTCTGTGTATCTTAAAACTCCTTTTAGTTAAGTCTGTTTCACTACCTCTTGACTTTGTTATCACGTTATCATTCTCCATCATTCATTCATTTCCTGTTCTGCTTCCATGTGTTCTTCTTCTTCTCTTGCACACAGCACGTTAACATGCAGGCTGCATTAACGGTACTTAAAGTGCAGTTTCTAAGTAAGAACATGAATAACACTAAATAATGTAACTAGCATGTTTCTACAGACAGTCAGCAGAGGCGAGAGTCCTTGTCATGAAGCGATGACTCATAGACATTTAACAGGTACACGGCATGCACATAATGTACACACATACACCATCTATGGAAAGAAATGCAAACATTGCTCTATTGTTTTGAAGAGAAATGTGGAGAATCAGCCAGACAAGCATGCAGCGTAAACACGTACACATGGCTTTCCACACATACACATGCACACAGTGATGATGAGAGAGTACATGGCGCATGTAGAGCTGTGATCTATAGCGTATAAACCCCCTCCAGGCATGATGTGGGCTTTCACAAGCACATGTGTTGATGTTGTTCCAGGACCCCCAGCACATCCGTGTGTTCTTTGTGTGAGGATTGTGAGGTATTGGACAAAAGAAATGAGTGACTCACACTGTGGATTCCCAAGTGTGTGTGTGTGTGTGTGTGTGTGTGTGTGTGTGTGTGTGTGTGTCTGGGGCACCTTGCTGATTGCAGCAGCCTGTCTACCTGTGTGTTGTTCCCCTGTGGAACACAAGCACAGGTGCATGACGCGTCCTTCACTTTAATGTGCCATCAATCTATAGAGGGAGGTGTGAGCCAGAGTGCAACACCCCTTGACTTTGCACACACACACACACACGCACACACACACACACACACACACACACACACACACACAGATACAGACACATTTGCACAGAACATGTTCTCTGGAATCACCTTTTTATCATTCAAAGAGAGTTTGCATGCATTTGAAAGGGAACTTCCTCTAAATCTGGGGCTTTACCGCCGCTATTAAATTATCCATCATGCAATTAGACTGCAGAGAGGGACAGAGAGAGTCAGACTGAGATAGAGAGCACTTTGAGTCATTCATGAAGTGCAACATAAAGTCTTTATCTGACAAGCAAAAACAGTAACACTGACGTTTTTGAATGCATTTCAACCTGTTTGCACAATCCACTTAATTATATCCCAGAGGGTTTAGTGTTAACATCAAGATGTAATTGCATTACTACTAAAATGTGAAGTTATCTCCTTCAGCGAGCAGATTTATCAGACTCAGCAGGAAAAAGTCTTCAAAATGAGGGGAAAAATATGTATTTAAGTAATAATCCAGAAGATTTCACTTGCTGTTGAATTAGTGAAGCTACTGGCAGTAGAAGAACATTTCCTCGTACAGAGAAATCATTTATATCTCAAATAACACTCATATCACTTCAACATCATCCCATGAAACTCAATTTAAGCAGCAACCCTTCAGGAATACAGAAAGTTTAAGTTAACTGTTTTCATCGTAGACTGTATAAATAATTGAAGTTGTATCCGTGACGTCAACCATTAGTTCCTGAGCGCTGTTTTGAAGCCAATCGGCGGCGGCAGCCATATTGGAAATGTTGAACTCAACCAGGCAGAGTGTGACATAAGGAAGTGGGGTTTGAGCCTCCTAGCCAACAGCTATGTGTTCCCACCTGTCAGTCAAGTCAGTCATGTCCTTAAATGGGCAAAAACTCTTTATCTAAATGTCTTCTGAACTGTCACGTTAGAAAAAAATTCACCCCGTACAGTGTGTGCTGATAAAGAAATTAGCTTTTCAGACCAAAGTTGTTTTTTGAACCAGGCTGTAAACATGTTTATTGCTGCTGTAAAGATCGTCTTCTTTGAATGGGTGTGTATGTGGTTTCTGGTGTTTCTGCAGCCAGCCTCTAGCGGACGCTCGATGAACTGCAGGTTGTAACACTTCAGCATTGGCTTCCTATTTTGAGACTGGAGGTTGCCGCTTGGTTTTCATTCATCTGACTTCTTATTGTGTAAAAAGATAAATTATAAGGAGTTTCTCAACCTGCCATGAGCTTACACTCTTTCACCTTCTCTGTTTTCAAAGCAATACAGAAAATATTCTGAATAACTGCACTTTTTTTGTAAAACCATAAACTGTATTAAACATGAAGGTAAGCAGAATTTTGAACCCCAATGATGTCAATCTTATTGGAAATGCTGACTCTACCAAACTTTAGGATGACCTGGAGAGAGGCAGAAAGGCAGAGTTGAGGTGGACCTTTAGCCTCCAGCTAACAGTTCCATTGTGCCTTCCTGTCAGTCAACTCAGCCACAGTTGGCTATTGAGACAAAACTTGTTGTTGTACCAGGATGTAAACATGTTTGATTGTGCTTTGTAGAGGGGAACTTTAACATGGGTGTTAATAGGGATTCTTCAGCTTTGGAGCCAGCCTCAAGTGGACACTTGATGAACTACAGTTTTTTGACATCAGAGGTTGCTGCTTGCTTAAACCTCGTAATGACCATCATGTGAAATCATGAGATTACAGTTTAATATAACACAAGCATATATATGCTTTGTTCTGGTACCAAATAAACCATTTATTATTTTTCATAAGTCCGCAAAATTCTGAAAATTCTGACTACTGTCATTAATTACTATGGTGCCAATAATATACAACTTAAACCAATCAGATTTTATGATCCCTTTAATTTAATTTAATTAATTAATTAATTAATTAAAATATTTAAGCTAAATATTGTGTACCACTGACCGCAACAATTAACATTTAGATTTAACATCCAGTTTTAGATTTTAATATTTAGAATTATATTAATATTTAGATATTACATTTAACATTTAGATTTAACATTTAGATTTAACATTAAGATTTAAAACGTATAATTTATATTTCCATTACACATTCTGTTTTATTATTTAACGTTTAGATTTAGATTTAGATTTAACATCCAATTTTAGAATTGAATATTTAGAAGTATATTAATAGGCCTATTTACATTTAACATTTAACAGTTAGATTTAACATTAAGATTCAACATTTATCATCTATATTTGTAGTACACATTCTGATTTTTCAATTTATCTTTAGATTTAGAGTCAACATTGGATTTTAGAATTGAACATTTAGATTTATAATTTAACATTCAGATTTAACATTTAGATTTAACATTAAGCTCTTACAGTGATTATCTTTCATATATTATTCTACAAAAATACATATGATAAAGTTCTCAAATATTGCTCTTAATGTGATAAAAAAAGTGACTTAATATTTCACACCACCATTTATATGTTTTATATAAATGTGGAGTAATGTTTCTGTAAGCACACCATAGTGAAGTTGTCACAGTGTTTTCCTGCTACATGTTGCCACTGTAATGGAAAATAATGGCACCAATCAACTTTTGAACTTCACATTTCACTTTCATAAACTCCCAGACGGATCAGATGACAGGTCAACAGCATTATGCACTGTGTGTCAAACAGAGTGAAAAGCAGTCAGAGTTTTTAACACACTGGACCTGTAGATGAAGCTGAATCAAAGAAGTGACCTATGATGGACACTCAACATCACCTATTATTATTCATTTCGACCTACTGTTTCAACATACCGGGCCAAAAAACACACAAAATCCATAAATTAGGTTTGAAAATGTTTATAATTATTTCAAAAATAAATACAAACATGGTCAATGAAACAATTTAAATGTTGAAAATGTACAACTAGGTGGCAACTATGAATAAATGAAGGTGAAATTGAGATTAAACTAAACTATTGACAAATAATTACATCAAATAGCATGTTGTTTTTTTAGGCTTTTTCTTCTATTTAGCAGCCACTCTTCAAAACAGACCATATTTACAATTACACAGAGAGCTAGATCACATGATCTGCACTCCTAAAGCTCCAAATAGTACAAAGGTAACATTTATAAGGAAAAATAATGAGATAGAATCAAACTATAAACTAAATTTACAACAAAAAGCATGCACTTCTATAGGCAGGTTTTTCTTTTTTGGCTGCTGCTGTTCAAAACTTTAAATCTTACCTCAGTCAAACTTTGAATTTATAGACGTACTTTTAATGTTTCAAACTGTGAGTTATACTGTTTCTACTTATTTCTTGCTGCAGCAGGTGACACATAAAGAGCGGGAGTTCTCACTCCCAGATCAGAGTTGTGCAGGTTGGCTGGAGGTTAGGTCACATGGTTTTCTTCAGTACAGAGCGCTCAGTTCCGTGTCATACATGTGAGTAACACCAGCTACAGCAGCTAAAGGCCGGGTGAGAGATGAAGGGAGGGGGCCACTGCTTGAAATCTGTGCTAGTTGAGATGTTATAATCCCCCTTAAGGCCACCGGGCCATGAAGGACATTCATTCACAGATATTTATCATCATTATTTTCAAACCATTCCCGCTTTATTAGACGTTTCAGAGTGGTAAGTGACGGGACGGAGTGGCAGTTCGGGTGCTGACATTCACAAAGGTCATAAGACAGATTCAAACCCATGATGCTGTCTACCATGATGACTCACTTCTTAGAGAACACCTTTCGCTCTCTCCATGTTTCATGCATTAATGGATGTATTAACATAAGTATTAAGGCTGGGTGTGTTTCGTGTAATCCATTTAAGGACATGCTGAGATGGAGGGCAGAGGCATTAAATGGTCATAATGAAAGCAGGCCATCTAACTTATTCAAGTCACTTTCTATCACAGATTCATGTCACACTCTTAAATCAGGGTTTGTCACTTTACTGTGTCTTAGTGAGGAGGATCTGATTCTGATCTGACAACTCTCCTTACATCAGGATTTCAGTGTGTTTACTGTGTGAAGCTGTGTATGTCTGACAACTCAACTTGTGCAGGAGCATCACAGGATTAATTCAAAATACACACATAGTTCAAAATAGATTATAATAATTGGTAAAAGTGGAGGGTAATGATGAAAAAGTTGAAGTTACTCAGCAGCTTAGATTAGATGTGACAGAGCTGGATTCAGAGTTCTGGATCATAATTAATCACAAGCACAGACTCATAAGATTCTCTCTCTTTCTCTTTCTGTCTTTCATTTCATTCAGGCAGACGGCCCTTGAGTCTGGTCCTGCTCAAGGTTTCTACATGTTAAAGGGGTCAAATGTTGCAAAGTGCTTCTCCTTTCTAAATTAATGTTAAGTCTCTCCAAATTATTTTACAAAAAGAATATATTCTGTCATGTTTTTTGATAAGGTGTCATTGAATACCTTTTGTTGGCTCTGTATGAGTAAAACTGATCATAGCTGACGTTACAGTGAAGACTTTATTTAATGAAACGACAGAAATAAGGAAAGATGAATAACTGAAAGAGATAAATAACTACAAACATGATTAAAGAACACACAAAGAGAGTTCCAGAGAATCCAACATCTTTAACTACTAATTCTACTACTATACACCTATAATAATAATAATAATAATAATAATAGTAATATTAATAATAATTATAATAATAATAATGAAAAACAATAGAAACAATAATCCCAATAATTAAAGCAGTTATAATAATAACAATCATAATAATAATATTCATAATAATGAAAAACAATATATCAAAACAATGTCAATAATAATAGCAGTAATAACAATAATTAAAATAATAATAATAATTAAAAACAATAGAAACAAATAATGGCAATAATTATAGCATTACTAATAATAATAGTAATAATGAAAATCAATGGAATAATAATAATAATAATAATATAAAAAAAACCAATAGAATAATAATAATATTAATAATAGCAGTAATAATAACTAGGATGATAATAATAAGAAATGAAAAACAATAGAAAAAATAACAATTATAATAGCAGTAACAATATTAATGTTAATAAAAAAAACAATAATAATCGCAATGAAAAAAAGAAACAAATAATAACAATATTAATAGCAGTAATAATTACTATGATTATAATAATCAGTAATGAGAAACAATAGAAAAAACAATGATAATAATAATAATAATAATAATAATAATAATAATAATAATAATAATAATAATAATAATAATAATAATAATAATAATGAATTAGTTAAGTGATTAGTGTGATGTTCTTGTATTCTCGCCTCTGCTCATGAGCCTGTTGTGAACTACCCGTCCAGACAAACCAAAGTCCCTAAACTAAACTCATCTGTCTGTTTGCTTGGGGCGGGATGGATTCTGCCAAAGACCCAGCTGTGTGCTCCCCAGAACAGGGACTGTGTGGCAGGAGGCCATCTTAGCACCCTTTGAGAGGGAGGGAGGGAGGGAGGGAGGGAGGGAGGGAGGGAGGGAGGCAGGCTGAGAGAAGTAATCTATTGTCTAAAGCCGTCTGTAGGCCAGTGTGTGAGTTTAAATTGCTTTCAAGAGGCTTTCGTCACTATTTATCCCTACATCACATATCATCTTCATCCTCTTGGTGTTGTGAATCTGCAGTCTGATTTACCTTATTAAAGAAAATGATTAATTCACATTGCAGAAGCCAAAAACATAATTATAACCAATCTTAATCTTAAACTGGACTCATTATTGTCACTTCTTTCAAGAACCACAATGTGAAAGAAGTGACATCAACTCAATACATAATGCCCCAAACCACAACTTAAATTAAACCTCTTTATAAATATGTTTCTTTAAGGTACATACTGTAACCATAGGCTCTAAAAACATGAACAGCACAACAGCTCCCTGAAAGTGAAGCCAAAACTTTTTAGAGCTACCCCTGGTGACTGGCTGGGGTATTCATAGTTTTTCACTTGACGTAACACACATATGGAACGCCCCCCCTGGAGGGCAAAAAGAGGCTTATGACTGCTACAGGGACATTTTTTATTTATTTGTATTTATTTATTTGGATCCACACCTGGATCTCTCCTGCTCTCCAGTATAGCTAAGAGGTTTCTCCTCTTTTCCCTCTGGTGCATTGAATCATCCTCTGTAAACTCCGACTCATAAAGGTGTCCACGTGTGTCCGCAGTAAACAGCATGACATCAGCTTGGTCAGAATCCCTCATTATTAAGTTTAATTGTATTTTTGCCACTTTGAAGCTGCAGACCTGAACAGATGATCAGTGCGCTGCAGGTAGAGGAGCACGTCTACGTTGCGTCTGCAAATAATGTGAAAACAAACAAGCTCTCTGGTGTCAAAGTGAAAGGCTGAAAAAAATCCCAAGCAGAGCGTACACCTAAACTTTCACTTCATACTATAGCTTCAAAAGGTTGCTCAGTGTATTGGTTCCCTCTCTTCTGCTGTCCAGTCTAAACTCAGAAATCTTGGAGTAATATTCGATCAGTCCATGTATTTTGATCACCACATAAAACAGTTGTCCCGGTCATGTTTCTTCCATTTACGAAAGGTCTGTTGTGTCACATTCTGAACTGGAAATGATCATTCATGCTTTTGTTTCATCCCGACTGGACTATTGTAATTCACTTTTCACCTGCCTCAGTAAATCGTCCCTCCATCGTCTTCAATTAGTCAAGTACGCTGCTGCAAGGCTGTTGACCAAGTCAAGCAGGACAACCCACATCACTCTGATTCTATCCTCCCTACATTGGCTTCCAGTTAAATTAAGGATTCATTTTAAGGTTCTTGTTTTTGTGTATAGAGCTCTGCGTGGTCAGGCTCCTGAATACATAGCAGACCTGCTCCACCCCTACCTCACCAGTAGGTCACTCAGGCCTTCTGACCAGGGCTTGCTGGTTGTCCCTTGAGCTAAGGACAAAAGGTGACCGTGCGTTTGAAGTGGTGGCACCAACATTGTGGAACGCTCTTCCTGTAAATATTCATTCAGCTGTCTCACTCCTTAAAAAAACTTGTAAATACACATTTATTTAAACAGGCCTTGGACTCACCTTGTACAGACTTATGTTTTAATTATGCTAATTATTATGTTTCTTTTAATGTTTTATGATTTCTTTTTTATTTTTATGATTTCATTTTAAATTGAGATTTCTCTGTGGTTGTATTCTGTGAAAGGTGCTGTACTAAATAAAATGTACTTACTTACTTACTTACTTACTAACTTACTTACTCAGGAGCAAAAATCTGACTTTAAATTTAAATGAAATAATGATTTGATATTTATCGTGATAATTATCGATAAACTGATATAAGAAATATTATCATGATAACATCTCCTTTAATATCCCCCAACTCTACAGTGAAGTTTTAAACCAGGTGAATGCAAATGTTCTTATATTTATCAACACCAGGGAATCAGCAGTGCATCTGTGATGACCTTTTTTTGTATCACCTTCTGCTGTTTCCATTCAGCCTCTAAAACACATTTACACAAAACACACTCACAGCAGCCCATTTAGACAATTTCCACTTCCAGAGATACAGAAAAACAAGACAACACAAATCCAGTGATTTCATTAAAAGAAGTGTGTGCATCAATAATTTACATAACCCTTTTTGAAAAAGAGCATAGAGAAGTGAGGCGTCCTCCCCTCTCTCTGGGACATGAAGTGAATTGGAAGATTGTGTGATTAGAGCAGACAAGGAGAGACTGCGGTCTGACCTCTAGCTAGAGGTAACACAGAGAAAGGTGGAGAAGGAAGCGGTGGACAAACAAATAAAGACAGCAGCATGTGGGAAGCTGGGAAGAGAATTAAATGTTACAGCATGACGTGTGTTCAATCATGGAGCATTGCTGCAGCAGGAGGATCCACTCACTGCATGTTTGAGACAGTTTGAAGTATTTGAGCGGCCGGTTCAAAGACTATTTTTGTTGCAGCTTTCCTTGTCTGAATGGTTCAGATGTCTCTTTTAACAAAGCAGAAGTGTGCAGAGGGTATCGACTTTTTGTCAGCTCTTGTTGTAGCAGAGAGTTTTGGAGTGTTTTAACTTTTCGCGCCTGTGATATCAGGACATCTCTGTTTCGATCTGGAGTTAAAAAAGCAAAGCCATGAGCCGTAAATGCCAGAAGCCATAAACCGTGTTATTGTGAGTTCTTATCCAAACTGTCCTGAGAATACCAGCTCCCAAAACAAATACAAAGACATGTTCATACTCCCAACCGCTCAATCATAGCAGCTGTGTCAGTGACCATACGAGTTGAGTATATGACAGTGCATGCATGTGTAGTGTCAGCTTTACACATGCATGGTTCTACAAGTTACATGTGTATAATATGATGATTATATTTTCAAGCATATTCACACTGAAGAGGTTTCCTGTGTTTCTTCTTCTTGAAATTAATCTGAAAAAGTGGAATTTCACAACATTGGATGGCGCCACTTATCTGTAAAGCCAGTGTACTACTCATGACTAAGGTCAGCTGTTGCTCACAACTACAGCTCCAAGGGGATGAAAGATGGATAGACGCAGTGAGGGTTCAAACAAAGAGGCTCTAAAGTAGACCAAGTTATTCAACAACTGAAGCGGAGTTATGATGCATATTTTAAGATGATGGTTATCAGTGCAGCAGAGACATTAAACTTCTGTCGAGCAGCCAAGAAAAGTGAAATGTCTGAACTTGGCAAGCCCAAAAAGACTCAAAGGTAAACCCATTACCAGAGCTGTCATCCAGCTGAAACCATTTCAGATCGCCAAAGTTACATATCGTTGTTTTTAAGAGAGACACATGGATTAATAATTAACCCAGTACAGGTTATTTTCATTTTTGTGGTATAAGCAAGCGGCAACCTCCGGTCTCAAAATATGAAGCCCATGTGGAAGTGTTAAAAACTGCAGTTCATTGAGTGTCCACTCTGGAAGTACCTGAAACCACATACACACCCATTCAAAGAAGATGATCTTTACAGCAGAAATAAACATGTTTACAGCCTGGTTAAAAAAACGGCTTTGGTCTACTTAGCTAATCTCTCTATCATTTTATTTATAACACAACAGTTCAGATGATATTAAGATTACGAGTTTTTGCCCAAATAAGGGCATGACTGACTTGATTGACAGGCAGGAACACTGTTGGCTAGGCTAAAGGTCCGCCTCTTTACCTCCCACTAGCTCGA